>NC_037295.2:9356531-9662708 GCF_000002775.5 Populus trichocarpa
ACCACTCAAGAGAGCTTGGAAATTTTGACTACATGGAGGAATTCTAACATGATGATTTTGTTTTTATTATCCTATTTTATTTATTTGATATTGAAAAATTATTTTTAATTTGGTTTTGTTCTGACCCACTAGACATTGTTTAGGAGTTTATTTCATTATTAGACTTATATTAGTTGATTCTTAGTTTGGGCCTATTGGGTTGCAACCTAAAAAGGATCCATTAGGGCTATTTAAAGGAGACTATATAATGTTTTTAGAGATGCAAGTTCCAGAAGCTTGGTAATAATAAATGTGAGTTTCTTCCTTTTGATTGTTTATGGAAAAACATTCTTTCTTTGCAAGGACAAAGATCATACATCCAACTTATCAAAGATTAACTAGCTCATGACGTCATTCATATACTTTAGGTTCTTAGGTACAAGGTTATTTCTAGGTCTGAGTTTATTCTAATACCTTTGGTCCTTAGGTACAAGGTTATCTCTTAGTCAGGGTTCTATGAAATCTAGTTTTTGGCTTTTCGAATTGTATTCTAACCTCGCTGGGGGGTTGTTTGACCACGTCATCAAGAGGTCTGCATCAATATATATATGTACATATATATCATCTTTCAATTTCATTTTCATATTCCAGAGACCATTTCTAACCTTATCTATTTGAGACAAAAACCTCAATTGCACCTTTTCGTCTTCTCTTAATCCCACCCTCGTCACCATCATTGTATAGGCTTATTTGGGCATCATGTTGCTTTGATTTAGATATCGTCCCTTTTTGGCTTGGGCATTGTTTGGTTTTTCCTTGTACAAGTCTCTAGGCCATGTGATACGATCCAAGAAAGAGTTGAATAAGGAAATTCAGATTCTAGCGTAAATGTGCCTACTGTCCAATTTTATAACAACAATTATAATTCTCAATCCTACCATTGGATCGGGCTAAAAATTGACCCAGAGTGTCCCAGAATATTGTTCTATGTTGGGGTAAAACATTAGGTTAATCGGAGTTCAGGGAGAGCTTGCAATATAGGTTAGAACAAGTTGTACGAGTTTGTTTTTTACTTTCTTTTAACTTGTAGACTTCCTATTTGGCAAAGATCCTTTTCTTACAAGGATATGGCAGCTTGTTTTGGGAATTTTCTAGTTCTACAAGGATTTTTAATGGGATGCAATATAGTTTTCGAGTGTGGCAAGGATTCATTTATGTTTCAAAATTATTTTCTTACAAGGATTTCTTATTCATCCTAACTACACAGATTGGTTAGCTTATTTTAGGGAGTTTCCTAATCTTACAAGGAAGGTTAAAGGAAGGAAATAAAGGTTTGCATGTTTTGAGAGGATTCTTTAAAGCTACAATTCATTATCCAAGACAAACAAGGAAACTAAAGGGGATGCAACTTTAGCAATCAATTTCCTAGCTTATGTTGGATATCTAGAGGTGGCAACAAAGACCCTAGTGTTTCTAGGATGGGGATTTTGTTCATGACATTATTTAAACTAGAAAAATCATTCATCTTAGGTTATTTTGTTTAATTAGGTGCAACAACTTTAGTTTATATATCAGATTTGTTATTTTTATTATTTTCTTCATGTTTGGGCTTAGTTAACATACTTTGGGTTTATTGTAAGTTGTTAAATATTAGCCCACAAGTTTTGGGTTCATTAGGGTTACTAGTTGAACCATTATATAAGGTTTTGTAAGCTGAAATTTTCAACAGAGATGGATTTATGAACTAAACTTGTGTTTTGCGTGATGCAACACATTTTTTTTTATTGGGAAAGAACAAAATAGACTTATCAAGGTATAATTGACCTTGTGGAGTCTTCCCTATACTTCTCATTCACAAATCAATATTTGTTAGGTGGAGATTTCTTATTCCAATAGTGTTAGTTCCTTGAAACAGGTTTTCATTGTGTTACACTCCTATCAAACCTGATTTCTTGGCTTTCCTAGAGTTGTATCATCTTCTTAATGTATTGCTTGACCACATGATAAAGAGGTATGCATCATCGTGAGTGTTTGTAGTCCCAATGCCCCTTTGTGAGTTTATTGCTGAGTTTTTGTTTGGCATAAAGCATTTTTTTTTTGCTATTGTATCACCCTAGCTAGTTGTGCATCCTATATTTTTTTCTTTACCTTGTAGATGTCAAATTTAGCTAGTAGTAATCTTGGGGTTGTCTTTGATTTGAGACCCCGCTTCAAGGTAGTTGTTTCATTGCTATGTATAGGCTTGCCTTCCTAAGGTTTGAAAGATGAAGATTTTCTTTGGTTCTGAAATCTCATTAAAAAGATAACAAGCAAATAGACTTTTTAATTTCTAAGATAGTCGATAGAGTAAAAAGTGTTATAGGATTCTTAGGATATTAGGCAAACAAACTATAAGTTCCTTTCTTGGTGTTTAGACCCAATGTGTAAAGCCCCATAAAATTCTCGAATTCATAACATGATGTTTATTCATAACGAGTCGAAAATGGGGTGATATTTTTTTGTATTGTCATATTCCATTGATGCATTGCGCTATATTATTTATAAATTTAGCAAGTAAACATTATTTGCAACAACCCAGCTTTTGAAGCCCAAAACAATGGTAATTTTGTTTTTGTGTACTTGACACACATCGTGTCGGGAATCGACGAACCTGTTTCCTCACATCATCAAGATACAATCCATACATCAACAATAATCAACATTTCAATTAAAAGTGAATATTACATAAACACATAATATTATGTTTGCATGATTAGCAGTTCGCATTAAAAAAGTATACCTACATATATATGAGTTTGCATTCCTATCTTACTAATAGTCATCATGAATTTTAAACAAAAAGATCTAATAATAGTTATACATTTAGTACATTGATTCATACAAAATACATCATGATTTAGAACGCAACTACATGATTCCTTGCAAAAGTAGGTTCCCGTGTATTGGGTTTTCCTAGGCACCTCGTTGGTGTGATGTCCCTGCTGCAGTACAAAACATTTATAAGAATGCAATTACTTAATAATAATAATGATAATAAACAGTCTGGTAGTTTAATGAAGCATTAACATTATCTCATGTTTGAAGTATGACATTTATAGTTCCCTCATGAACTTGGCATGAACAACTTGTAGTGCATATAGATGCACCAATTCTTGTAATCAGCCATAATCTTAAATCCGGCTATCCTCTTAAGGCATCATTTGTCGAGGTTAACCGTTCATTCACCACAGCCATTCACTTCGGATTCCATGAGCCAAAGCTAATCGATCGTTTGTCTCGTTCCGACGCCATTAGTCAAAGCTAATCATTCATGTGTCCCGGTCATCCATTCGGATGCCATTAGCTGAAGCTAATCAATTGTTTGTCCCGGTCATCCGTTTTGATGCTATTAGGCGAAGCTAATCATTTATTTGTCTCCGTCATCCATTCGGATGCCATACACCGAAGCTAATCATTTATTTGTCTCGGTCATCCATTCGGATGCCATTAGCCGAAGCTAATCAACCATTTGTCAACATTTAAGCATTTGACAATCTGATATCTGAACTAACACATACGATAACATTCATGATAAAGTATTTCATTATTCAACGTTATTAAAAAGGAGGGTGGAAGTCACCTATGTGCAATAGAAGCTCTACTCGTGTTCCCCTATTGCTGCTGTTGCACCACACCTGTTGTCCCTCCTGCAAATCACATGTTTATCTCATAAACTTTCCTCACTCAAGGATATGTTTTATAATAACCATATCAACAGTCAATAAATCTTTCTTTCAGTCATTTCTTTATATTTTACGTTTTTCCCATTACACCCATTAATATTGTTGTTCTTTGTCCAACCATAGTTATCATCCTGTTCTTTATATTTGAACAGTTAATGTTTAAATCTTGAATTGTTCCTGTCCAACTGTTACTGTCTAGATATTGAACTGTTATTGTCCGACCTCTCCTTAGATTTTTAACTATATCTAGAGTTATAGAACTCTGTCTCCAGCGATATTAGTCTCGTTGGAAAGCTAAGTCACGAGGCTACAAGTTATCTGAAGGAAGGAGAACCCAGTTCTGCCTCTAAGACAATCAATATTGCTCATCAACAAACATTGGACTTACTGTCCAACCGTTTCTGTTTAGACATTGAACTGTTACTGTCCGACCTCTCCTCAGATTTTTAACTATATCTAGAGTTATAGAACTCCGTCCCAAGCGAGATTAGTCTTGTAGGAAAGCTAAGACATGAGGCTACAAGTTATCTAAGGGAAGGAGAACCTAGTTCTGCCTCTGAGACAATCAAAATTGCTCATCAACAAACATTGGATTGTTACTGTCCAACTGTTACTGTCTAGATATTGAACTCTTACTGTCGAACCTCTCCTCATATTTTTAACTACATATAGAGTTATAGAACTCCATTTGAAGCGTGATTGGTCTCATTAGAAGCTAAGACACGAGGCTACAAGTTCTCTAAAGGAAAGAGAACCCAGTTCTGCCTTTAAGACAGTCAAAATTGCTCATCAACAAACATTATATTGTTATCGTCTAGACATTGAAATGTTACTGTCTGACCTCTCCTCATATTTTTAACTATATCTAGAGTTATAGAACTCTGTTTCAAGCGAAATTAGTCTCGTTGGAAAGATAAGACACGAGGCTACAAGTTCTCTTAAGGAAGGAGAACCCAGTTCTGCCTCTAAGATAGTCAAAATTGCTCATCAACAAACATTGGATTGTTACTGTCCAACCATTACTGTCTAGGTATTGAACTGTTACTGTCTGACCTCTCTTCAAATGTTTAACTATATCTACAGTTATAGAACTACATCTTAAGCGAGATTAGTCTTTTTGGAAAGTTAAGACATGAGGTTAGAAGTTCTATGAAGGAAGGAGAACCCAATTCTGCCTCTAAGATAATCAAAATTTATCATCAACAAACATTGGACTATTACTGTCCAATTGTTACTGTCTAGATATTGAACTCTTACTGTCGAACCTCTCCTTATATTTTTAACTATATATAGAGTTATAGAACTCCATTTGAAGCACGATTGGTCTCATTGGAAAGCTAAGACACGAGGCTACAAGTTCTCTGAAGGAAAGAGAACCCAGTTCTGCCTTTAAGACAGTCAAAATTGCTCATCAACAAACATTATATTGTTATTGTCCAACCGTTAGTGTCTAGACATTGAAATGTTATTGTCCGACCTCTCCTCATATTTTTAACTATATCTAGAGTTATAGAACTTTGTTTCAAGCGAAATTAGTCTTGTTGGAAAGATAAGACACGAGGCTACAAGTTCTCTTAAGGAAGGAGAACCCAGTTCTGCCTCTAAGATAGTCAAAATTGCTCATCAACAAACATTGGATTGTTACTATCCAACCGTTATTGTCTAGGCATTGAACTGTTACTATCCGACCTCTCTTCAAATGTTTAACTATATCTACAATTATAGAACTACATCTCAAGCGAGATTAGTCTTTTTGGAAAGTTAAGACACGAGGTTACAGGTTCTGTGAAGGAAGGAGAACCCAGTTCTGCCTCTAAGATAATCAAAAATTTTCATCAACAAACATTGGACTATTACTGTCCAACCGTTACTATCTAGGCATTGAACTGTTACTATCCGACCTCTTCTTATATTTTTAACTATATCTAGAGTTATAGAACTCTGTTTTAAGGGAGATTGGTCTCTTTGGAAGGCTAAGACACGAGGCTACAAGTTCTCTTAACGAAGGAGAACCCAGTTCTGCCTCTAAGATAGTCAAAATTGCTCATCAACAAACATTGGATTGTTACTGTCCAACCGTTACTGTCTAGACATTGAACTGTTATTGTCCGACTCTCCTCATATTGTTAACTATATCTAGAGTTATAGAACTTTGTCTCAAGCGATATTAGTCTCGTTGGAAAGATAAGACACAAGGCTACAAGTTCTCTTAAGGAAGGAGAACCCAGTGTTGCCTCTAAAATATTCAAAATTGCTCATCAATAAATCAGAGCTACTGCACTATAGGGTCTGTCATGAGCCAGTCTTGGTTGGTGACCCATAGCTGGAGTTCTATAATTCCAAATTGAGCAAGACCAATTTCCTTAGTTATTCAACATCCAAAACTACAATTTCTATGAAAGAACCTGTTAATCCTCCAACCTAAAATCTCTCTTAAAGTCAAGAGACAAAACTGTCCAGGTTCGTCAACCTTTCCATTTACACACAACACATGAAGTTATTTAATTTAAGCAACTAATACTTTTCCTCAATTCAAGTCTAAGAACCCTAATATGTAATTCAACATCCAGGCATCAATTCATAATCGACTTTGAAACAACTCATAAGACCATATTTAGAACACCTTACTGGTAAGAATCAAGGTTTCAATCTTCAACTCCCTCCTTTTCTTTCTAATCACAGCCGGCCCTCCCCTCTTCTCTTCTTGTTCAAATTTTCTTGTTAATCCCTTGCCCACAAGTGTTTATTCTACCTATAATCCTTAATCTTGGATGGGTTCTTGAAATTTTGGTGTTTCTCTCTTGATTTGGAAAAATGGATACAAAAACTCTCTCTTTTCCTTCCTTACGGTTGCTGCCAATTTTTTTTGGTGAGGAGAGGGGTATTTATGCTCTATAATTATTCTTATTTGCATCTAGGCCCTATTTTCTTTAAGTGTATTATTTTTGCCCCACAACTTTTAGTTTAGTTTATTTTCTTTAATTTAATTCAATCTTGATATTTCCCAGGGTTTACATTATTATATGATGTAGCACCTAACACATATAACTATAATACCCAATAGCATCATGGAAGAAGATACATAGTCATTGCATATATAACATGAAGTGTTCATACATACAAAATCCACATTTATGATTTCTGAAAGTCATCATCATAAGTTCTTACAAAAGTGTCGATCGGCAGTTCATAGCCATTACATAGTTGTACAAAATGCATAACATTTAATCATGTTATTACATGATTTATCCTAAAACATGTATGATGGAGTTTCTAAGTGTCATGGCTATGAGACGTCCCTGTTATAAATTAAGTTCAATATAAGTATAAAAACAATCTCTCATAATATAATTAAGCAACATAAATGTGTTTGTAATTACATTACCAACTTAAATAGATAGGTTCTTGTCATTGTATTCCTATTAATTCTGTTTTCAAAGTTTCATTTCACATCATAGTATGACCTTACATTGCATAATTTCTTGGACTATAAACATATCCCTTATTATCATGCATTACAATTTTGAAGCCCTAAGTACATTGAATATCCTTCCATGAATGATTATACCCTTTGAACCATATTCATCTAATCTGCAGTTCTTATGATTTAATCATAAATATAATTGATACGTTATTATTTTTACATAACATATCTTTGACTACATACAAAGGCAAATATCATTATCATTGTCAACCAATGTTAATCTGATTCACTCATCCCGGTCACCTAACTTGGATCTTAACGACCGAGACTTGCTTTATGGTTTCCTTTGGGTTATCGACCGAAGATACCATAAACAAAATTTAGTAACTCCATTTAATCCTTGTTATCAAATATGGATACCCTTAGTTGAAGCTAATCACATCATGTAATCTCGGTTATCCGATATGGATACCATTAGCTCAAGCTAATCACATCATTCAATACTGGTTATCTGATATGGATACCATTATCCGAAGCTAATCACATCATTCAATTGATCTATTCTATGAGGAACTTTAATCAATCAAAATTGAGTGACAACATTATGTATAATTATTACAGAGATTTAATAGAAAATAGTTAAAGGTGGAAACCACCTACCTACTCCTCCCGTAGTATGTCCTCGTCCAGTTGAAGATCCAATCCTGGTTATCTGATATGGATGCCATTATCCGAAGCTAATCACATCATTCAATTGATCTATTCTATGAGTAACTTTAATCAATCAAAATTGAGTGACAACATTATGTATAATTATTACAGAGATTTAATAGAAAACAGTTAAAGGTGGAAACCACCTACCTGCTCCTCCCGTAGTATGTCCTCGTCCAGTTGAAGATCCAATCCTGGTCGCGCCTCTTGATACACCAAGTGCTCATTACTTAGTGCACTTGCATATAGATAATTTCAAAGACCATTTCTATACATATTCCAAAACACACATGTATTCATTCAGACATCTCCTATATTCGTATAATTGCATAGTGATAATATTGCAACAAGACATTTGCCCTTAATTTTAATGAAGGTATCGATGAAAATTTTATCATCTTAACACTAATGGTCTTCAATGAAAACTAAGCCAATCTGATACTGAAAATCATCAACGAAACTAAGTCATTTCTAACACTAAAAATCATCAACGACAACTAAGTCTTTTTTTATACTTCTTTTCCCTAAGTTTATGCATATGATCAATACTAAGTTTTCCTCCTAAAAAACCATACTTCAACCTCGTTTGGACATAAACCATAATCAAATTCACTTCCAAAGTTTATGAAGTAAAGACAACACATAATTTTCCTATTCCATGACAATATCATCCATTCATCAACATTGTTAAAGAGAACCTATTAATTACCACTACTTTTTAAGATGACCAAAGCCTTTGTTACTTCCCTATTAAGCATACTTTGAGTTCTTCAAGTGATATCATCAATTCTCATTCATTATAGCATGGTATAAGGTGTTCTTGGCATTTTAGCTTACTAAGTACCACCTAGCATGAACAAGAACAAGAATCATATACTTTTCCATAATTTCATCAAGTTTATCACAATGTTGTCAAGCAACACACAATTAAGTTCCAAGATGTACATTTTCAAGGGTTCTCCTAACCAAGATTCCATAGCCGAAACATAACATTAACATCAATTGTTCATTCCATCATTCTCAATTGTATCATTCCAATTCATCAAACACAAGTTAAAAATATTTTCATATTACACATGAGTTCCATTTCCACCATATATATCGTTTCTCTAAGGATGTTCATCATACAAAAGTTTCTTTCATTGTTCTTCCTCTTGGCCGAACATTGTAGTTCATTTCCTTCTAGTTTACTCATGCAATTTATCATTTCTATCACAAGTATGTTTATGTTATCATGTTATAATCACACATCCATCCTCTTTGTTCATAATCAAACAAGTTCTTCAATTCCATATGCAAAATCAAGATATTAGCATAGGTATAAAATTCTGTTTCAGCTCAAACATATTTCTAAAAGCATATCAAGATCATAATTTACACATTTCATCACTTCATTCCATCCTTCTTTCATTTTTCAATAGGTCAGCCTTTAGTTAGGGTTTGTTCTTCAACATGCATCAATTTCTTTTGTTATAGATTCTGAAATTACATTCCTTTTGTCCCTATTTTCCCTATTTTCCCAATCTTTCCCTTTGAGGTTTCCTCCTCACCTTATTTTCAAATCTTAAAATAACAAGTACAGAAGTGATGTTACTTTTACCACATGATTTTTAAACAAGATTTGGAGAAGGTTATGGTGGTTTTCCTCTTCTCCCTCTTGGTTTTTTCCTCTCCTTCCTCTGCTGTTCTAACCGGCCCTCTAACCTCTTCTTCTTTTCATGTTTTTGGTTCTCCTTCTATTCTCCAACTCTTTTCTCACTCAAGTATTCAAGGGGGGTGACATGCAAGGGTGGTTTGGATGGGGTTTCTTTGCAAGAGGGGGTTGCTGCAGCTAAGGTTACTGCTGGCTTTGGAGGAGATGAAAAGTCATCTTTTTTTCCACTCCATGTATTTATACCCTCTCTTAAATATGGTGGGTTATGTTTGGGTGTTAGGTGTTCTTATCTTTGCTCATTTTTTGGTTATCCTTGGGCCGATTCTCCCATGTTTTTCACTTAGAATAGGTCGATTCATTTTTTTAACAGGGTTTTACACAATGTGATTAAGGTTTCCAAAGCCTTTGAGTGTCCATAACCTTGTCCAGCCAACCTTTAGCTTATGGTCTAGGTATACGGCAATCCCTTTATTGTTACTCTCACACTTTTTATTTTGTTTAATACTTATATTTTGACTTTTGTAAATGAATGTTTGTCTGTTTCTAATGCATGTTGGGATTTTTCTTGAGTACATGTACTTGATTTTTTAGCATGCCCTATGTGCCTCAGCCTTAGCAAGTTGCCCTGTAAGTTGGAGGCTCACTCTTGGTGAGCCATTTGGAGAATATATGGTCTGAAGTTTCAAATGAATAAACTTTGCTTTCTCACCCTTTGTGAGTTAGGTAGAGATTGCAAGGTTATTGTTCTATGTGTTTGTGAATATGAATTTTTTTTATATTACTATTATCTGAATATGAGTATGCCTCTATTTGTTTTTCCCTTATGATTGTATATACTTGTGTTGGTTAAACTATATGTGTGATGCTTTGATTGTATAAATATTTGGATTTGTGATTAGTACTTAAAACTGCATTTTTATCAAGGTTTTATATCATCATTTTGCACTTGAAGTATCAATAACTCCTTAACTAAAGCATGTTTTATAATAACATATCTAATAATATAAGATACCTTTAATTTATGGTAAATGTTCATCTTAAATGCAGGCCTATCACATAAATGAAAGAATTGATTGATGAGTTGAAGTACTGAAATTGAAAGGACAAAGAGATGGCCAAACTTAGAAAAAACTGGAATACTGTTCGGTAATCGGGTCATATATGGAGCTGTAAATCTCGGATTTAGGTTTTCCTTATATGGATGGAAAGCTAAGACATAGGCCTACAACTTTCATGTGGAGTCCAAGATTTAACAAGGCCGTTTTCAAGTCCAAATTGTAGCAACAACGAAGAAGTCCGAATCTATCCTGCAGCCCAGACACTGTTCAGTGTTCAGCCCATATCTCGAGTTCTAGAAGTCCAAATGATCTCAAATGTTTACCTTGGAAAGCTGAGACAATTTCCTAGAACTTTCATGATTTAAGTCTATTCAAATTATGACGTTATCAATGACGGTTTTGGCAGACAAGAAGATAAGAATTGTCACCAAGTCAAGATGTGGCCACTCACTCATCAATTAGTCAACAAATCAATAATTCCGAATTTTGGCCTATAAAAGGAGGCATTTGCCGTGTATTTAGGCATCTTGGTGTTCAGATCAAGATCATGCTCTTGCTCTCTCTTTTGTAATACTTAAGTTTTGTTTATATTAATCTCTTGTTTATGCCTTTCATTTCCTTTTCTTTACTTAGTTAACTTCTTTCTCATTTATGTTCTTATCTTGTTTATTTATGTTTCTTTCTTTCATTATGTTTATCTAAGTTAATTATGTCAAGGTGAAAAGGGTACACTAATGGTGTAAGAATAAGTTGGTGGGGACACCAGACCCACACCACAAACTACACGAGTATATGGACGAAGACGACGTAGGATGGCCCAGCCTGTCACGCTTTGGTTGGGAGACTAAGCCCATTTGGGCCCATTTCATTGTTATTTTATTTATTTAGCCCATTTGGGCCTGCTCATTGTTATTTTATTATTTATGTTAAATAGTTTGATTTCATGGGCCGAGCCCAATAGCGAGATGTTTTAGGGTTTACTATTTATTTGTTTTTCTGTCATTTTGAGAGACAGTTTTGATGATTAATGAAAATTGCAGACTTTGCATATCTCCAATCTCCTTTCTTCTCTTCTTCAGCTTCTTTCTTTTCTAAAGCTTCTTTCTGTTCTTGCTTTAATTTTATTTTTTTTTATTGTTCTGCATCAAATTTGGTATCAAAGCCAGGGTTTTAATTGTTCTTACAATTAAACGATCCACATGTCTATGCTAAACCCTAGATCCAGTTTGATCTAAAAAAAAAGAGAAAAAAAAGAAGAAAAATCCTGCTGTTCTGGAAAAAAAAAGAAAAAAAAAGAAAAATCCTACTGTTCTGGAAAAAAAAAAGAAAAAAAAGAAAAATCCTATTGTTCTGAAAAAAAAAGAAAAAAAAAGGGGGATCTACACTGTTCATCTTCTCCACCAGCAAGTCGCCGCCGCCGCACAGCATGCCACCGTCGCCAGAGGGCAGATCGGGCATCCCCAACAACAACCAAAGAAACCCACGACAGCTCTCTACAACATCCACGACGACAGATCACATCACCCCTACAGCAAGCCGCTCTCCACGCCACCGACAGGTCTGCCATCCAGCCACCACCTCGCACCACCAGTAAGCCCCCGCAGTGCCGCCGCCACAGCATCCACAGCAGCTCTGTGTCTTCGGTTCCAAATTAGTGTTACAACCCATCAGCGCCATCAGCCGCACCCCCAGCAGCAACACCAGCCGCAACGCCACCATCCACAGTGCCCTCACCTTCAGCAGCGACACCAGATCAATAGGCCCCGTCCAGCAGCGACACCACAGACACCACTGCCTCTTTCCTCGCACCGCCGATCCCAAGCAGAATCACAGACCCACTTCTCTTGCGCCGCCATCAGCAGTGGCAACAAATTACAGAAGGCAAGGAAGAAGGAAACAGAAGCTCTCCACACAAAATAATTAACCCTACCACGTCAGCGCCACGTCACCTGACACATCAGCATTCAGTATCTGCGTCATCAGCCACGTCATCGACACATTACCAGACACGTCATCACGTGAAACAACACCTGTGTCAGCAGCCACGTCAGCAGATTTTGCCACATAATCTGCCATGTCATCCTTTACTGCCACATCACCTGGTCAGAAATTCTTTTACCCATTGAATATCATCGTTCCTGGTATGCTTTTACACTTGTTAACCAAGATTTAGCATTAATATTATTTTTTTGTGCTTGCCCATAACTAAATTACATAGCCCGCCTTTACATTGAATTACCTTAATTTTGAGCTTGTTTAGCATTGAAGATCTGATCCTCTTAATTAATTGTGGAGCTTGGTTAAATTAGTGGGAAAACCGAAACATTGTGTTTGGATTACTTGTGTGCATTTAGATGGCTTACATTGTTTGCTTGCGCATTTTCCTGGTTTAATTTGTCATTACTTAGTCTCCAAGATAATTAAAAAAAAATATTTTCTTTATTTTTATTTTTCTTTATTTTTATTTTTATTATTATTAGCTATAATTTTATTTTGCGTTTTTACTTGCAAGTGTTATTTTGTGATCTCAGTCTCAGGATTAGTTTTGCATGCATTTACATAGTGGTCGTCTAGTACACAATCTAGAAGTCATAGCCACCATGGACCCGAACTCTAGTAATGTTCTTAGAGATATTCAAGAACAATTACAACTTATACGAACGGAAATGAGCAACATGTCCAATCAAATGAACAACCTTTCTGGGAGGATGGAGTCCATAGAAACTTTGCAAATAAGACAGTCTAGTGAGAGTGAGCATTCTAGTGACAACCATAGGAATCCTCAAAGACCAGTTCCTCGTAGGAACCACCACCATAACCAACACCAGGGTCACAATGACTTTGATGACCCTCATGATAGTAAGCGTTCCAATGATTACCGTCAAAGACCAGTTCATCCTAAGAACCGTCAATACAACCGCAATCAGGGCCATCACGACTATGATGACCCTAACGAGCGAGTCATGAGGCATATCAAGGTAGAAGCCCCAACTTTTGAGGGTCAACTTGACCCGTGGATTTTTGATAGATGGATCCGTGACATGGATCAATTCTTTGGCTGGTATAATCTATCTGAGAATAGAAGGGTAAGATTTGCAAAGATGAAACTTAGTGGAACCGCTCAGCTCTATTGGGAAAGTGTAGAAGAGTCTTTGATTAGGAGAGGTCAACCCCCTATTACTGACTGGGTTGAAATGAAGACTAAGTTAGAAGAAAAGTACTTGCCTCGTTCTTATAGAGGAAATCTTTTGGACTAATGGAATAACTTGAGGCAAGGAGGCAAGTCTGCCAATGAATATGTGGCACAATTTGATGAGTATAGGATGAGGTGTGCAGTTAGGGAGGATGAAGTGATGACCCTAAGTAGATTTCGAAAAGGCTTAAACGATGACCTTAGAAGAGAGGTTGTGCTTAGGGGTGTTTCCACCCTTAATGAAGCTTATACCCTAGTATAAAATTATGACTTGGTCACAAAAAGCTAGTGGACAAGACGTCAGGACACTCGTAATACCCCTTCTAGATCTCAACCTGGTAGTAATAACTCCATATTAGGTGCCCCACCTCGTAAACCCAATCCTTTGATTTCCCAGATACCTAGAGAAGACAAGGGTAAGGGTATTTTTCATGAAGCACCTAAAACTTCAAGAATTCAGTGTTTTAAGTGTCAGGGTTTTGGTCATATTTCCTCTAGCTGCCCTAATAAGGCTTTGTTCATCAAGGGGCAAGAGGATATGGATGAAGAAGATACTTGTGATGATAAGGTATATGAACCCAATCCCGATGATTTTCAAGATCTAAATGATGAGGATGATGAGTCTAACTTGCTAGATGTGGTTAGATGTGCTTTAACACAACCTAAAGGAACTGAGGATTGGAGAAGGACTGCTATTTTTTACACTTAGATTAAATGTGGAGATAAAGGGTGTAAGATCATCATAGACAGTGGTAGTTGTATCAATGCAGTTTCCTCGGGTAGTGTATCCCGCTTAGGCTTAAAGTATGTTCCACACCCTAAACCCTATAATGTGTCTTGGGTTAATGATACATCTATAGCGGTCAAAGAGAGATGTCTTTTTCCCATTAAGATTTTTGACTATCATGATGAAATTTGGTGTGATGTCATTCCCATGGATGTAGGGCACGTCTTTTTGGGTAGGCCTTGGTTATATGATTTGGACGTTACAATCTTTGGACGATCAAATTCTTGTTCATTCACTTTTCAAGGTAAAAAAATCCAACTTATTGGATTACCCCCAAGGTCTAATGATAATAGTCAAAAGAAGAATAAAGTGAAAGATGGAGGGCTTAACATAATAAGTCCTAGGGAGTTTGATAAGGAGATTTGTGAGGAGTCTGTTGTGTTTGCTGTAGTGGCTAAGGAGATTGTAGAAGACTTTTTAGAGGAGCCACCTGAAGAGGTAAGAGAAGTGTTGAGAGAATTTCTAGATGTTTTCCCTTCTGAACTACCTGATGTTTTACCCCCTATGCGTGATGTTCAACACGCCATAGATTTTGTCCCTGGGGCTACATTACCAAACTTGCCTCACTATAGGATGAACCCGAGTGAACATGCTGAATTGCAAAGGCAAGTATGTGAGTTGTTACAAAAGGGATTTATACGAGAAAGTTTGAGCCCTTGTGCAGTACCTGTACTGTTAACACCCAAGAAAGATGGATCATGGAGAATGTGTGTCGACAGTCGAGCCATCAATAGAATTACAATCAAGTATCGTTTTCCAATTCCTCGATTGGATGACATGCTAGATATGATGGCAGGAGCCCAGATCTTCTCTAAGATTGACTTGAAGAGTGGATATCATCAGATTAGGATCCGTCCGGGAGATGAGTGGAAAACAACATTTAAGACTAAGGATGGTTTATATGAATGGCTAGTCATGCCTTTTGGCCTTTCCAATGCACCAAGCACTTTTATGAGAGTAATGACACAAGTGCTTCGGCCATTTATGGGAAAGTTCTTGGTGGTATATTTTGATGATATTCTTATTTATAGCAAAACCAAGGAAGAGCATTTCGATCATCTTATTCAAGTTTGTACCACCCTAAGAAAGGCAAGTTTGTTTGCAAATGTCAAAAAGTGTTCCTTCATTACAGATCAAGTGGTCTTTTTAGGGTTTATAGTGTCATGGAAAGGAGTCTCTGCTGACCCCCAGAAAGTCCAAGCGATAGTAGATTGGCCTGAACCTAAAACTATTCATGAGGTTCGTAGTTTTCATGGGCTTGTGACTTTCTATCGTCGTTTTATTAAGGGATTTAGCACCATCATGTCGCCTATTACAGATTGTTTGAAACAAGGTGAGTTTAAGTGGAGTAAAGGAGCTAATAGGGCATTTGAGGAGGTTAAGAAGAAAATGACGGAGGCCCCAGTAATGCGGCTACCTGATTTTACTAAAGTGTTTGAAGTAGAATGTGATGCTTCGGGAGTCGGTATAGGTGGAGTACTTAGTCAGGAACGTCACCCTGTAGCCTACTTTAGTGAGAAACTTAATTAGGCAAAACAAAGGTACTCAACTTATGACAAGGAGTTTTATGTGGTGGTTCAGGCCTTGCGTTATTGGCGCCATTACTTGTTACCACAGGAGTTTGTTCTTTACTCCGACCATGAGGCCCTCCGCTATCTTAACTCCCAAAAGAAGCTTAATCATAGGCATGGTCATTGGGTTGAATATTTGCAAGCATACTCATTTGTTTTGAAACATAAATCTGGAATAGAGAATAAGGCTGCAGATGCTTTGAGTCGTCGGGTAACGCTGTTATCTGTAATGAGTGTTGAGGTCACAGGATTTGAGAGACTCAAAGAGGAGTATGAATCTTGCTCAGAATTTGGAGAAATATACTTGACATTGAAGGATGAGAATCACCGTGTTATAAATGGTTATCACCTCCAAAATGGATACTTATTTCGGGATAATAAGCTTTGTATCCCGAAAACATCCGTGCGTGATTTTTTGATATGGCAAATTCATGCTGGAGGTCTCTTAGGACATTTTGGAAGGAATAAAACCATCGAAGAAGTGGAACGCCAGTTTTTTTGGTCTAGTTTGAAAAGAGATGTCGCAAAATTGGTAGGTCAATATCAAACTTGCCAACTAGCTAAGCATAGAAAACAAAATACTGGTCTTTACACCCCATTGCCCGTTCCTACTTGCCCTTGGCAAGATGTGAGCATAGATTTTGTGCTTGGGCTTCCACGTACTGCAAAGAAACATGATTTTATTTTTGTGGTTGTCGACCGCTTCTCTAAAATGGCCCATTTTATTCCTTGTACTAAGACCACAGATGCTTCCAAAGTTGCAAAACTCTATTTTGATGAGATTGTTAAGTTGTATGGTCTTCCCCAAACCATAGTTTCGGATAGGGATGTTAGATTCACAAGTTATTTCTGGAAAACCCTTTGACATATGGTGGGAACCAAATTGAAGTTTTCTACTGCTTACCACCCCCAAATTGATGGTCAAACTGAGGTGGTTAACAGGAGTTTGGGCAATCTTTTAAGGTGTCTAGTGAGTGATCATAATCGGAATTGGGATCTGATTCTTCCTACGGCCCAGTTTGCCTATAATAGCTCTATCAATAGGTCAATAAGCATGAGTCCCTTTGAAGTTGTACATGGTTACAAGCCTAGGAAACCTTTAGACCTTCTTCCTATGTCCCTTCATGTTAGAGTGTCTGAGTCAGCCGAGTCTTTTGCACGTAGAATTCAGGATTTGCATATTGAGATCACTAAACAGATTCAAGCAAGTAATGCGCAATATAAACTTCAAGCTGATTTACATAGACGGCATAATGAGTTTAATATGGGAGACTATGTTATTATACGGATTAGACCCGAGCGGTTTCCTTCGGGAGCTAATCGAAAATTACATGCACGTAGTGCCGGACCTTTCAAAGTGCTACAACGAGTTGGTCCAAATGCTTATATTCTTGATTTACCACATGATTTTGGCATTAGCTCTACATTTAATATTGAGGATCTAGTTGCATACCACAAACCACTTTCTATTCTAGATGATCCATTTGAGATACCATTTAACTCCTCTTCTGATGATCCTATTGAAACCTCTATCCCTTTCACCTTGACATCAGCACAAAAGGATAATATTGATGTTATTCTGGATGAACAAGTTGTTTTTAACAGGAATGGTGAGGTTCAACGGTTTCTAGTTCGTTGGGTGGGTCGACCTGACTCAGATTGCACTTGGATTACTAGAGATACTTTACAGTAGCTTGACCCAGATCTTTGGGAGTACTATCAAAGTCGGCCAGTACTACACTCGACGGGGTCGAGTTTCTCTAACCCCAGGAGAGTTTGTGGGGACACAGACCCACACCACAAACTACACGAGTATATGGACGGAGACGACGTAGGATGGCCCAGCCTGTCACGCTTTGGTTGGGAGACTAAGCCCATTTGGGCCCATTTCATTGTTATTTTATTTATTTAGCCCATTTGGGCCTGCTCATTGTTATTTTATTATTTATGTTAAACAGTTTGATTTCATGGGCCGAGCCCAATAGCGGGATGTTTTAGGGTTTACTATTTATTTGTTCTTCTGTCATTTTGAGAGACAGTTTTGATGATTAATGAAAATTGCAGACTTTGCATATCTCCAATCTCCTTTCTTCTCTTCTTCAGCTTCTTTCTTTTCTAAAGCTTCTTTCTGTTCTTGCTTTAATTTTATTTTTTTTATTGTTCCGCATCATAAGTATAATATAAACTTAACATGGACCTTAATGTTGGATACTAACATGCTTTATATGTGTTATCTTGTTCACTTTTAATACTTTGCTTGTTAAATGGTTAATCTAGATTTATGTCGTATAACACTTGGTACAACAAATACTTGGCACTTTCATAACCCATACTGTATTGTATAACCGACACCTGAGCTATGAAAGGAACTTGATTTGTTGTTAACATAAGTTATAATTATGAATGCCTGACACCATTTACAAGTATTAGCATTATTCGAATAAGATAACTAATGTAATCATGTTAACAATTTATAATCCGATTGGAACCTCCTTTGTGTGTGGTTTCCAGTTGAGTAATAAAAAGAGTTTATACTATACTTGTTTGAAATACCATTAGTGGATCCTCTAACCTTGACATTTGTTTTTATCATTGTTTAATTCTCATATTGATCTTCCATCTCAAAGTTCTCATCAACTTCTTCTTCTTCATCATCTTTATTATTATCATTATTAATAGTATTATTGGTATTATTATTATTACTACTACTATTACTATTACTATTACTATTATTATTATTATTATTACTACTACTAGTATTATTATTGTTGTTGTTGTTGTTGTTGTTGTTGTTGTATTATTGTTGTTTATAATTTATACAAATAACCTCCCTGTGGTTCGACCCCAGTCTTGCTGGGTTATTTATTACTTCGACACTCCTGCACTTGGGAGAAGACATCAATCTTTTGGTTGTGTCAAGTTTTTGGCGCCGTTGTCGGGGAGGTAAATTCTTGTACAAATTATAGTATTTATTTTATTTTCTCTTTTTCACTTTTCATTTTATCTAACTTTTGTTTCTTTTCTTTTGTTTTGGTTCTTTTTCTTTCTTTTCTTCCTTTTATTCTCTTCCTACACGTGCATGAGAGTCTGGTCACGTACATTAAGTGGTAGACTTTGTAGGGTATCCTCATCATTTTCAGAAAATATGGCCGAAGAAGATAACCAATCTCTTCATAATGAGAATAATGAGAATATTCGGGTTAGAACACTTAGAGACCACATGAATCCCACAAGAACAAGTGCACCCTCATGCATAATTTTTCCTCCTGATGCATCTCATTTTAATTTTAAGCCAGACATTATTCAACTTTTACCTTCTTTTCATGGTTTAGATTTAGAAAATCCATACTTGCATTTAAGGGAATTTGAGGAGGTCTGTAACACCTATAATGACTCAAATTGTAGCATGAACACCATTAGATTAAAGCTTTTTCCTTTTTCATTAAAAGATAAAACTAAAACATGGCTACAAAATTTGAGACCTGGATCCATTCGTGCTTGGGATGAAATGCAACAACAATTTTTAAGGAAGTTTTTTCCGTCCCACAGAACAAACTCTTTCAAAAGACAAATCATCACTTTCACTCAAAAACCAGGAGAAACATTTTACCAATGTTGGGATAGATATCGAGACTTGCTTAATACTTGCCCTCATCATGGTTTTGAAACATGGAGATTGGTTTCACATTTTTATGAAGGGTTAACTCCTAGAGATAGGCAAATGGTTGAATTGATGTGCAATGAAACTTTTGAGGATAAAGACCCTAATGAAGCAATGGAGTACCTAGACTTGCTAGCTGAAAATGCGCAAAATTGGGACACTATAGGAACTTATGAGGCACCAAGTAAAACCCAACCTCATACATCTAGTGGAGGTATGTACAACCTTAGGGAAGATCATGACCTCCAAGCCAAGTTTGCATCTTTAGCTAGAAAAGTTGAGGCACTAGAATTAAAAAAGAGTGGTCAACTAAAATCTGTTCAAGACATTGTATGTCAAATCTGTGAAACCAATGAACATTCAACCAATGACTGTCCAACTTTGCCTTCTTTTAAGGAATGTCTCCATGAACAAGCTCATGCTTTAAACAGTTTCCAAAGGCCCAATCATAACCCATACTCGCAAACATACAGTCCTGGTTGGAGAAATCACCCAAATTTCAATTGGAAGAGTGATAACAATAATGCACAAACTTCACAACCACCATTTCAAGCACACCATAATTTCCAAAATTCTCATGGATATGCACCTCCTTATGCTCCACCTCCTAGAAGAATTTTTGAGGAAACATTGCATGCATTCATTGAAAAGCAAGAGACAATCAACATTCAACTTGCTCAAAGCATGACAGATTTTAAAGATACTCTTGCAAAATTGACATCTGCTCTCAATTTTCAAGAGAAAGGTAAGTTTCCATCTCAACCA
Source organism: Populus trichocarpa (assembly GCF_000002775.5). Taxonomy (NCBI): domain Eukaryota; kingdom Viridiplantae; phylum Streptophyta; class Magnoliopsida; order Malpighiales; family Salicaceae; genus Populus; species Populus trichocarpa. The sequence continues at coordinate 9,377,057 of NC_037295.2, forward strand.
CAGCAAAATCCAAAGGGGCAATACAATGCAAATGCAAGTAGTTCTGGAAGTCAACACATGGATCAAGCCAAATCAGTCATCACTCTTCGCAGTGGTAAGGTTATTGAAAAACCCATTCTTGAACCTTGTGAGAAAGATGATGAGTCAATCTCTGAGGGCAAGGAAGGGGTTGAATCTGAACATTGTAAAGAAAAGACTGATTCTTTGCCAGCACTTCCATTTCCTCATGTCATGACCAAACAAAGGAAAGTCAATCACAACTCTGAAATCTTTGAAACTTTCAAATAGGTAAGGATCAATATACCTTTGTTGGATGCTATTAAATAGGTTCCTTCTTATGCTAAATTTTTGAAAGATCTGTGCACTGTGAATAGAAAACTGAATGTGAAAAACAAAGCCTTTTTAGCCGAACAAGTAAGTGCTATTTTTCAGAACAATAATGCTTTGAAATATAAAGACCCTGGTTGTCCTACAATTTCATGCTTTATTGGAGAACATAAAATTGAAAGAGCTTTACTTGATCTTGGAGCTAGTGTGAATTTACTTCCATATTCAGTTTTTCAGAGTCTCAATCTAGGTGAGTTAAAACCAACTCTGTAACTCTTTTACTTGCCGATAGATCTGTAAAAGTGCCTAGAGGAATAGTTGAAGATGTGTTAGTTCAAGTTGATAAATTCATTTATCCTGTGGATTTTATTGTCCTGGATACACAACCTGTTGAAGCATGTAATTCAATTCCTGTTATTTTAGGACGTCCGTTTCTTGCAACTTCTAATGCATTGATTAATTGTAGGAATGGACTAATGAAGTTATCATTTGGAAACATGACATTGGAGATGAATATTTTCAACATTTGCAAGCAACCTGGAGATAATACTGATTTACAGGAAGTGGACTTTATTGAAAAATTAGTTCATGATCAATTTGAAACTATTTCCAGTGAAATTGAGTTTAATGAATCTGAGAATTTGCAAATGATTTATTTTCAGGAAGAATCAAAGGCAAATAGTTGGAGACCGAAAATTGAGGAATTACCACCATGATCAATTGAGTCCATACCTTCAAGTGTTCAACCACCAAAACCGGATTTGAAGCCGTTACCATTCAATCTCAAATACTCATTTTTGGGAGAAAATGAAACTTTTCCAGTAATAATCTCTTCTAAACTTAATGCACATCAAGAAGGTAAGTTATTACAAACTCTGAAAATGCACAAAAATGCATTAGGATGGACCATAGCTGACATAAAAGGAATTAGTCCTTTGATTTGCACACACAGGATTTATTTGGAGGAAAATGCTAAACCCTCTAGAGAAATGCAACGAAGGCTTAATCCTAATATGAAAGAAGTAGTGAAAAATGAAGTCATTAAGCTTCTAGATAATAGAATCATTTATCCTATTTCTGACAGCAAATGGGTAAGTCCTACCCAAGTTGTACCCAAGAAGTCTGGAGTGACTGTGATAACAAATAAGAAAAATGAGTTAATTCCAACTAGGACTATTACTAGTTGGCGCATGTGCATTGACTATAGGAAACTAAATTCAATGACTAGAAAAGATCATTTTCCTTTACCTTTCATGGATCAAATCCTAGAAAGAGTTGCAGGTCATGAATTTTATTATTTTCTAGATGGCTATTCAGGTTATAACCAAATTGAAATTGCATTAGAAGATCAAGAGAAGACTACTTTCACATGTCCATTTGGTACTTTTGCATATCGAAGGATGCCTTTTGGATTATGTAATGCACCAGCCATGTTTCAAAGATGCATGCTTAGTATATTTAGTGATATGGTTGAACGTTTTCTTGAAATTTTTATGGATGATTTTTATGTTTTTGGTGATTCATTTGATGATTGTTTGACTAACTTAGAAAAGGTTTTGAGCAGGTGTGAAGAGAAGAATCTTGTACTGAATTGGGAAAAATGTCACTTTATGGTAACAAACGACATTGTACTTGGTCACATTGTTTCATGGAAAGGAATTGAGGTTGACAAATCTAAAATCGAGTTAATTGTTAACTTGCCAACACCAAAATCTGTTAAAGATGTTAGATCATTCTTAGGACATGCTGGTTTTTATAGAAGGTTCATCAAAGATTTTAGTGTAATATCTAAGCCATTGAGTAACCTTCTAACAAAGGATAATATTTTTGAATGGACTGAACATTGTGAAGAAGCCTTTGTTAAACTTAAAAACTTGCTTACTTCTGCTCCTATCATTCAACCTCCTGATTGGTCATTACCTTTTGAAATAATGTGTGATGCTAGTGATTATGCCGTAGGTGCTGTCTTGGGACCAAGAAAAGATAAGAAACCTTATGTGATTTACTATGCAAGTAAAACTTTAAATAGTGCTCAAATGAATTACACCACCACTGAAAAAGAATTACTTGCAGTAGTATTTGCATGTGAAAAATTCAGGTCTTATCTTGTTGGCTCACCTGTTGTTGTTTTTAGTGATCATGCAGCATTGAAATATCTTCTTTCTAAGAAAGATTCTAAGGCTAGATTGGTGCGGTGGATTTTGTTACTTCAAGAATTTGATATCACAATCAAAGACAAGAAAGGCACCCAAAATGTTGTCGCAGATCATTTGTCAAGATTGACAATAGATTCGAGATCTGACATCACACCAATCGATGACTACTTTCCTGACGAATCTTTATTTTCTGTCTCTACAATGCCTTGGTATGCTAATATTGTTAATTTTCTTGTTTCAGGACAATTGCCGGCTCATTGGAGTACCCAAGACAAAAGAAAGTTCTTGAACGAAGTAAAGAACTTTTATTGGGATGACCCTTATTTATTCAAATATTGTCCTGATCAAATATTTCGAAGATGCATTCCTGACAATGAGGTAAGTAGTTTCATTAAATTTTGTCATTCTGAGGCATGTGGGGGTCATTTCTCATCAAGAAAGACCACTGTAAAAATCTTACAAAGTGGATTTTACTGGCCCACCATGTTCAAGGACTCACATGCATTCTGCAAGACTTGTGAAAACTGTCAAAAGCTGGGATCTATTTCAAAACGTCACATGATGCCTTTAAATCCTATTCTTGTCATTGAGATCTTTGACTGTTGGGGTATAGATTTCATGGGTCCATTTCCTCCTTCATTTGGTTTCTTGTACATATTAGTTGCAGTAGATTATGTTTCAAAATGGATAGAGGCAATTCCAAGTCGAAACAATGATCACAAAACAGTGATAAAGTTTTTGAAAGAAAATATTTTGAGTCGATTTGGAATCCCTTGAGCCATGATAAGTGATGGTGGAACACATTTCTGCAACAAGCCATTTGAGTCTTTAATGAAGAAATATGGAATCACACACAAAGTTGCCACCCCTTATCACCCTCAAACAAGTGGACAAGTAGAGCTTGCTAATAGGGAGATCAAACAAATCTTGGAAAAAACAGTGAACCCTAATAGGAAAGACTGGTCTTTAAGACTTAATGATGCACTTTGGGCTTATCGAACTGCTTATAAAACATCATTAGGTATGTCACCTTATAGACTAGTCTATGGAAAACCTTGTCACTTGCCTGTGGAACTTGAACATAAAGCTTATTGGGCTATTAAAGCTTTCAATTCAAACCTTGATGATGCTAGTCAGTTGCGTAAGTTACAAATAAATGAGCTTGAGGAAATAAGAAATGATGCATATGAGAATTCAAAAATTCATAAAGCAAGAATCAAAGAATTTCATGACAGGAGAATCTTGAGAAAAACATTTGATGTTGGTCAAAAAGTTTTGCTTTATAATTCTCGACTCCATTTATTTCCTCGAAAGATAAGATCAAGATGGAGCGATCCTTTTATTGTGAAACATGTGTATCCATATGGGGCCTGTGATATCGAGAATCCAAAGAATGGCAATGTTTTCAAGGTAAATGGACATCGTTTGAAAGTTTACTTTGATAATTTTTCAGTTGAAAATGACTATTGAATTGAGTGATCCTGTATATAAAGAATAATTCTTTTTCTCACATTGTTTTGTGTTTCTTTTTGGTGTGAATTTTGTTTTGCTAGTCTCTCTCACCCCGGTCAAATGGTGGATAACGGTACTCCGTGACTTCAGTCGGTTCTTTCAGTTTCCCATAATAACTTATATCTGTATATATTGTGCAATTCTTGGCTCTTTCTCTCTTCTTTGAATCTCTTCTCCAATTCTCATTTGAAAATGGACACCACTCTTGAAAAATTGAAAAAGTACTTTCCCGCTTTGCCTCAGAATGCGATTACGAAAATTTACCGTGCTAGGTGTGCAAGATTGAGGTTGTTAATGAATCATGGAATTCCTGAAGATATTCGTTGGCTGATTGAAGCAAAGGTCCGATTATCAGGTGAGTCCTCCAATTCTTTCATCTCATAAATGCCTGGGACAGGTAAAAGCACTTTTGCAAAGAAACGTCGTGCAAAATGACTGAAAGTCTGTCACAGATGTGCCAGATGGACTTGTAATGCAACATGTCGTTCTTTAGGAATGGTATCTATAAATCGTGAAGATAAAATACAATTCATTAAGGATGGCCTGAGTAAGGGGTCTTTAGATAATCTTCTATTAACCCTTGAGACGCATCCTAGTGGAGATGTGCATTGTGCTATTCATGATTTATGGCCACAATTCCATAAAGAACATGATCGACTTAGTCTTAGGAATCTGACTATAAAAGACCTTGTTTGCCAGTTTTTAAGAAAACTAGATGGGAAGCCTATCCCCAACCCATAGAGGGCGTTTAAGCCCTTCTTGGACGTAAAACCAATGGAAGATGTGAGCCATAATCACAACTACCTGTACATACACATGATTTTTCAAAATAAATAAATAAATAGAGAGAGAGAGTGAGACTCCAGCTGGCCTACATATAGGAGGTATGATTGCATCTTCAATTTCTTATCTATAAAATCTTCTCTTCCTTCCCTTTATTTCTACTCAACCCACACATTTAACAAATATAGAAGTGTGTAGAAATGGCAAGTTCCTCAAGTCATCACATTAGAAATATTTGTGTTTTCGGTGGATCGAGTCCTGGGAAAGAAAAAGAGTTTTTAGAATCAGCAAATCATCTTGGTCAGGTATTAGCTAAGAGAAAGATTCATCTAGTGTATGGAGGAGGCAGCCTTAGGTTAATGGGGGGGGTGTGTCAATAGCTGCATTTTTAGGAGGAAGTCAAGTTTTGGGGGTTGTCCCCAAGGCTTTAGCAAAAGGGGACATCATTGGAAAAATAATTGGAGAGGAACTACAGGTCTCGACAATGTTTGATCGAATGAATGCAATTTTTAACCATGCTGACGCCTTCATTGCCTTACCAGGTGGTCTGGGCACATTGGAAGAGATCTTTCATATTTCCTCTTGGGCCCAACTTCACATTCACCATAAACCTATAGGTTTGTTAAATGTTAATGGTTTTTATGATAATTTGTTGTCTTTTCTTGATCAAGCTGTGGAATAGGAATTTCTAACATCTTCGGCACGACAAATCATAATCTCTGCTACTACTGCTGAACAATTGATCGACCAACTACAATCTTTCACCCCTGTAATTGATCCTTCCATGAGTCGCATAAATTGGTCAACTAAGGAAAGCCATAAAAAGCTTAGATTGGATTTGAGCCTTTGTTTATGAATCCTTGTGTCTTTTGGTTTTATTATTAGCATATTATTTTGTTTTGTTATTTCTTATATTTGTTTAAGTGTGTTTCAGGTTTGTCAGTGTTCGTTGTTTCAGGTGATGTCTTCTATACTCTATCTTTCTATCTTATGACATTGAGGACAATGTCTCGTTCTGGTTGGGGGGAGAGGGTAGTAGTTGACATTAAAAAAAAAAAACTAACTTACTAACTGTTTTTGCTATTATTAAAACCATTTGACAAAACTGTTAATAGGATGGCAAAGTAAGGAGGAATTTTATTGACTCTTGAGACGCATCTTAGTAAATAGTCTTATCAAGGTCTATCATAATACTTCTTGAAATATTCAGGTTTATGAACTCTCACATTGTTATCACTTGATTCTGCTCATATACTCATTTAACAAATATTCTTAAACCTTCATTTTCACACACACACCTTAACATATGATTGTGGGTTGCATATTGGATTATTACATTATTTATGTTCTTTTGTTAAAGGTAACAACTAAGGGAAAGGGTTAGTATATAATTTTCAAAAAAAAGAAAAAAAAAATATTGATAATATTGATGATAATAAAAACGTAGATAAGTTTGGTTTCGTAGCCTCCCTCACCTAAGTCAACTGACTTGGGAGCTATTGGCCCAAAGCTTGTTATATGGGTTAAGGAGAAAAGCTTAAGGGAATCAAACATTGCACTATCTACGTATCAGTATTTGTAACCCGAGTTACTAAGCTTGTAGGGGTGTCTCAACACCTAATGCCCTAAGACCAACTAGTTTGGGAGTCATTAGCCGAAAGCTCGTTACATGGGTTAAAGATGCATTATGTTTTAAGTTATATGTATATATATTAAAAAAAAGAGAACAAAAAGAAAAAAAAAAGAAAAAAAAGATAATAATCCCAACCCAAGGAAGTTAACCTTAAACATTAGAACAAAATATTGTTTTCTTCCAATAAAAGCCCCATCATCTATGTTTTCATATATTGAGCACATAACAAGGAAGGTTTATTAATATTTTATTTAAGAGATATTGAGCAGATATATAAAATTTAATGAGAGTTTGTTTATCTAGATAGATTAATGGAAGTTGAATGATGAATGCCTTGCTTTGTGGAATTTGCAAATTGTTTTTCTATTTTAACGCTTTGATTACTAGGGACTAGTAATAAGTTGGTTGTGGGGTGTGATTAGTACTTAAAAGTGCATTTTTATCAAGGTTTTATATCATCATTTTGCACTTGAAGTATCAATAACTCCTTAACTAAAGCATGTTTTATAATAACATATCTAATAATATAAAATACCTTTAATTTATGGTAAATGTTCATCTTAAATGCAGGCCTATCACATAAATGAAAGAATTGATTGATGAGTTGAAGTACTGAAATTGAAAGGACAAAGAGATGGCCAAACTTAGAAAAGAGATGTTGGTGTAGTCCAAACTGGAACACTGTTCGGTAATCGGGTCATATCTGGAACTGTAGATCTTGGATTTAGGTCTTTCTTATATGGATGGAAAGCTAAGACATAGGCCTACAACTTTCATGTGGAGTCCAAGATTTAACAAGGCCGTTTTCAAGTCCAAATTGTAGCAACAATGAAGAAGTCCGAATCTATCCTGCAGCCCAGACACTGTTCAGTGTTCAGCCCATATCTCGAGTTCTAGAAGTCCAAATGATCTCAAATTTTTACCTTGGAAAGCTGAGACAATTTCCTAGAACTTTCATGATTTAAGTCAGTTCAAATTATGACATTATCAATGACGGTTTTGGCAGACAAGAAGATAAGAATTGTCACCAAGTCAAGATGTGGCCACTCACTCATCAATTAGTCAACAAATCAATAATTCCGAATTTTGGCCTATAAAAGGAGGCATTTGCCATGTATTTAGGCATCTTGGTGTTCAGATCAAGATCATGCTCTTGCTCTCTCTTTTGTAATACTTAAGTTTTGTTTATATTAATCTCTTGTTTATGCCTTTCATTTCCTTTTCTTTACTTAGTTAACTTCTTTCTCATATATGTTCTTATCTTGTTTATTTATGTTTCTTTCTTTCATTATGTTTATCTAAGTTAATTATGTCAAGGTGAAAAGGGTACACTAATGGTGTAAGAATAAGTATAATATAAACTTAACATGGACCTTAATGTTAGATACTAACATGCTTTATATGTGTTATCTTGTTCACTTTTAATACTTTGCTTGTTAAATGGTTAATCTAGATTTATGTCGTATAACACTTGGTACAACAAATACTTGGTACTTTCATAACCCATACTGTATGGTATAACCGACATCTGAGCTATGAAAGGAACTTGATTTGTTGTTAACATAAGTTATAATCATGAATGCCTGACACCATTTACAAGTATTAGCATTATTCGAATAAGATAACTAATGTAATCATGTTAACAATTTATAATCCGATTGGAACCTCCTTTGTGTGTGGTTTCCAGTTGAGTAATAAAAAGAGTTTATACTATACTTGTTTGAAATACCATTAGTGGATCCTCTAACCTTGACATTTGTTTTTATCATTGTTTAATTCTCATATTGATCTTCCATCTCAAAGTTCTCATCAACTTCTTCTTCTTCATCATCTTTATTATTATCATTATTAATAGTATTATTGGTATTATTATTATTACTACTACTATTACTATTACTATTACTATTACTATTACTATTATTATTATTATCACTATTATTATTATTATTATTATTATTATTATTATTATTGTTATTGTTATTGTTATTGTTATTATTGTTACTATTGTTGTTGTATTATTGTTGTTTATAATTTATACAATTAACCTTCCTGTGGTTCGACCCCGGTTTTGCTAGGTTATTTATTACTTCGACACTCCTGCAATTTGCATTTTAAAATTCTAAGAAAGTCTTAGTGGAACTGAGGGGGAAAATGTGGGGGTCTGATATGGCCGGGGGGGTCTTTGGCTCTCTGGTTCTGGGAGAGCAAAAGCCAAGGACCCCTTGGGGCGCGACTGGTCTTGGTTCCTTCTTTCAAATGGGGGCGCCGGCTTCGGGTTAAGGAGAAGAAAGGGTTATGATTTTTAGGGTTTTTTGTGGTTTAGGGTTTATTTGTGATTCCCTTAATTGTGCAAAATTGCCCTCCCCCCCCCTTTATGTGTGTTGAAGACCAGTATTTATAGGCAAAAATATTGCTAGGTTTTCAAACTTGGTCCCTCAACTTCTTTTTTTGTAAATTTTGATTTTTCTTATTTTTTTTGTATTTTTCTTATCAACATCGTCTCGAGAGAGGAAAATCGGTGATTTTTAAAAATAACGCGTTAAAAGCTGAACGCGTTCCAAATATCTTTGAAAATTTAAATTCTTTTGAGACGATGCTAAAAATGCTAAAAACGATGCAAATGTATTAAAAACGCATTTTTTTAGATTTTCAATGTTTTTCGCTATTTTTGAATTTTTTCTGAAAATTTATCAAAACACGGGTCAAAAATTGGGTAGCAACACCTTTCTGGACATCTAAGGCAAGAAAATAAAATAAGGAAGAGCATGGAAATCACAATCTGTCAGTGTTGACCTCCGGCCATTCCGACTTTAATATCTAGAGCTACAGAAGTCCAATTAATGCAAACTCAATTTTGTTGGATTCCTGACTCAAAGGTCTATAAACACTCCACATTTCAACCACAAACGATGTCATATGAGGGAGATATGATTTTTCAAAGATGACAACTGAATTCTACCAACAAACAGGTTTTGTGAAGAAACGAGTCCAAATTACGTTTCGAAGCATCTAAACCGATATCCAAGTTTTTATTTCAGCAATTTAGCTCCTCTAAGTCAAAGCTTGAAGATTTCATGCAAGGCTATTTCTCTTTTTTTAGGAAAATAGTTATTGAAGTACTTAAATGTAAACAGTATACTTAAGGAAGTACTATTTTGTAAAATAGAGACTAGGGTTTCCTAGGATATAAAAAGAATGAGAGAAGAGAAGGGGGGCAGCCAGCCAAGAGGAGAAAAACACCCCTCTCCTCTAAGAAACTCGAAATTATGCATTCTTCCTTCTTTTTGATTAGTTGTTCAACAAACATGCAAGGCTAAACACTTTTTCTTGGTTGCAAGGACACAGAAACCTTCGGATTTCAAGAACTGTGAGATTTATTTTACCTTTTCTTTTTAGTTTATATGATGAATATGTTTGTTCTCCTATGCTTATTTTTCCTATGATTGTTTATTTTAATTGCTAGAGTGGACTCTAAGTTATTATTGTAGATAATTTATTCCTAAGTTTGATATCAAAACCGGAGTTGTGGTATATGAACTTGTGAAGCAACTGAGTTTAATAATTGTGGCGGATTTACGTTATTAATCGTAGGGAGAACATTCAATCAAATCAAACATAGACTGCGGACAGTTATGTTTTCTTGATTAATCAACTTATCTGGTTCTTAAGGCTGCCATTGAATTAAATTACTAGTGCGGACACTGTGGTTGTTTGATGGTTAGGGTTAGTTATATGGCGGATCCGTTAACTAACCAATGTTAAGAAGAGATAAATATTCAGAATACAAATTGATGTTTCGTTTCCATGATCAGTTCTGATTTATGTAGGTGGATGTGTGCTTGTGACTAAGGTTTGTTCTCTTGATAATTTTCTGATTTTATTAAATTTCGTTTGATAGTTTTTTGTTTTCTTTTGCTTTAGCCTAGATAACATTCAAACCCCCCCCCCCAAATTGCATATCATCTAGCATAAAAATCAGACTTGAACTTCCTCGTGGGATCGACCATTTGCTTGCTCTATACTATCTTGTGTGTTGTGTTTGAAGCTAGGGTAATTAATTTGTGCGACTGTGACATCGGAACAAATTTTGGCGTCGTTGCCAGGGAAGTAATTTTAGTTGATTCTTGTGGAATTATTTTTATTTGCTGTGATTGTTATTTCTTTTTCTAAAAAAAAAAGAATTTTTGCTTGCTGCGGTACTATTCAAAACAGATTGTTTTGTAGAATTAGGTATCGGGATTTTGTTTCCTGAAGGGAAACGACGTTTTAAACTGGATACTGGTAAACCACTATCCCCACCCTATCGAGGCCAAATTCCGCTATTTTCTAGGGTTTTTAGGCAATTTTAGTTTTCTAGCGTAGGATTTTCGTACAATTTGTGTTTTCAATCTCTTGTGTGGTTGGTTTCTTTTGTGTTTTCTTGATGATTTATGCCTGTAACCCGTTCTACTAACCAGAGTCAAGTGCAGGTGGATCTCGAAATAGAAAACACTTTACGCAGGTTACAAAAGGAAGCTCGTGTCAACACCATGGCTGTTGCACGACAACAAACACTCAAGGAGCTTGCTGCTCCTAATGTGGAAAATCAATCATTGTGCATAAACATCGACAATAATGTAAACTTCGATCTCAAATCTGGTTTTATACATTTGCTACCAACATTCAATTGGAACTTGCTGGTGAAGATCCTCATACTCATCTCAAGGAGTTCCATATGGTTTGCATTGGCATGAAACCGAATAGAGTTGACGAAGAACATGTTAAGTTGAAAGCTTTCCCTTTCTCTTTAAAAGGGGCAGCAAAGGCATGGTTTTTCTCTATTCTCCCAGGTTCCATTGGAACGTGGAATGCCATGAAGAAGATTTTCCTTGAAAAATATTTCCCAACATCTCGAGTTGCCAACATAAGGAAAGAAATATGTGGGGTTTGACAATCTCATGGAGAGACATTTTCTGAGTATTGGGAAAGATTTGAGCAACTATGCATTCAATGCCCTCACCATCAGATACCCGATCAACTGCTCATTCAATATCTCTATGAAGGACTGATGCCTACTGACCGTAGTATCATTGATGCGGCAAGTGGTGGGGCATTGGTAGATAAGACACTCGAGGCTGCACGCCAATTGATCTCAAAGATGGCAGCCAACTCGAAACAATTTGGCACGCGAGGAGACTTTGCAAACAAATGAGTAAATGAGGTAAGTATTTCTAACCTTGAAAATAAAGTTAATGATCTTACTTCTCTTGTGCGTTCTTTGGCTTGTGGCAATGTACATCAGGTGAAAGTTTGTAGCATATGTTCCTTACAAGAACATACCTCAGATATATGCCCAACAATGCAAGAAGATTACATTGAACAGGTTTATGTAGTTGATGGAGGATTCAACGGACAGCCCCAACGTAAATATGATCCCTTTTCCAACACGTATAATCCTAGATGGAGAGATTTTCCAAACTTATGCTATGGGAAACCACCTCAACAAGGCAATCAATGACGACAGTTCCATCCCCATGGATTTCAATCCCAACAGAATTATCAAGCGAGACAGCCCCCTCCATTCACAAACTCTAATGTTATGGGGTTGTCATCCAGTGATGATCTTCGTGAAATGATGAAAACTTTGGCTTCTAACACTGTGACCTTGCAACAAAATTTCATGTCTTTTCAACAGGAAACAAGGTCAAGTATTCACAACTTGGAGAAGCAAATGGGGCAAGTAGCTTCAAGTGTGGGGAAATTGGAAGCACAAATGAATGGAAAATTGCCCTCCCAAGCATTAAATCCAATAGAGAATGTTAGTGCGATCATGCTACGAAGTGGGAATGAACTTGAAGAGAAAAGGTCGAAACAAATTGAGATGGAGAAAGAAGAAGAGATAGAAACTGAATTGAGTATAAAGAAGGAACATCCTCCTCCTCCACAAACTGAAACATCAACCAACACTCCAAAGGTAACTCACTCAATGAATTCCAATTTTAAAACAATTCCACCCTTTCCTGTAAGTTCTTCTAGGTCAAAGAAAGAGGACAAAGAAAAAGAGATTTTAGAGGTTTTCAAGAAAGTAGAACTCAACATTCCTTTGCTTAATGCTATCAAGCAAATTCCCAAGTATGCCAAATTCTTGGAGTTGTTTACTACCAAGAGAGCTTTCAAACTGAAAGGTCATGAAATGGTAAGTATGGGTGAAGTTGTATCTGCTGTTGTTCAAAAGAATATGCCTTTGAAGCAAAAAGACCCAGGTGGGTTTACTATCCCATATGTTATTGGTAATGCTAGTTTCAAAAGGGCCTTGTGCGATTTAGGTGCATCCATTAGTGTTATGCCTAAACATGTTTATGATTCTTTTAGTCTTGAGCCTTTGAATAAAACTAGCATTGTAATACAACTTGCAGATCGTAGTTTTGTTTACCCACTTGGTGGGATAGAAGATGTCCTAGTCAAGATTGATAGTTTGGTCATTCCATTCGACTTTTATATTCTTGATATGGAACATGATTCTTGTGATTCATCAAACAACACTCCTATATTGTTTGGGAGACCATTCTTGAAAACTGTCAATACAAAAATTGATTGTGGTAAGGATACTTTGTTTATGGAGTTAGGAGATGAAAAAATTGAATTTAATTTTCATGATGCAATGACATATCCTTATAGCAATGTTTATTCTATCACATGTTATGACCAAGTTAATAAGTGTGTGCAGCAAGTTTGTGATTTTGATAGTGAGGTTGGATTAAGCGTAGCTTTGAGCTATGGCTATGATTTTACCAAGATAAAAGAGATGGAGAGGCATATATGTGTTCCCCGAAACATGCATGACTCAGCATTGGATTTGCAAGCTTTACAAATTGTCCTCCATGATGCAGGAGTCATTTACCCCATCACGGACAGTGAATGGGTGGCGCCTATCCTTTTGGTGCCTAAAAAAATTAGAATTACGTTGGAAGAAATACAAAATGATGCTTATGAGAATGCAAGGATTTATAAAGAAAAGACTAAGAGTCTTCATAACCGAATGATTACAAGAAAAGAGTTTAATGTTGGAGACAAAGTCCTTCTTTATCATTCGCGTTTGAAATTTTTTCCTGGAAAGTTGCGCTCTCGTTGGATTGGACCCTTTGTTGTTTCTAATGTTTTTCTTTATTGTGCAGTTGAAATTACAAGTTTAGAAACCAACAAAGTACTCAAGGTCAATGGGCATCGCTTGAAACCTTTCTATGAAGGTTGGACGGTAGAACTCACCGCTTTTGCGGAGTTAATTGAACCAATCTATAAACAATGAGCATGCAACATTTCAAGCTAATGACTTAAAACAAGCGCTTACTGGGAGGCAACCCAGCAAAAAAAAATTCAGATTTTCTTTCTTTTTCCTTATCTTTTATTTTTCTCGTTTTACTTTATTTTTATCATTCTCTTATATTCTTTTTCTTTTATTTCAACATTGAGGACAATGTTGTGTTTTAAGTGTGGGGGTATTGGGAGAATGTTGGTTTTCTTTGTTGTTAAAAAAAAACAAATTTCTATGTTTGATCTTTTGAACTCCTATTGGTTTATAAGAATGTGAGTATTACATATGAGAATTAATTGAGATAGATGGAGATATGAATCGAATGAAGGAGTGTGCATGCAAGTTTTAAGGTTTAATTGGTTTAGGGATCGACTTTGAGAATATGCCATGTTGACTTTATAGTGTTATACCAATGCAAGCTTTTGAGCCTTCAACATTATATTCTTTGATTGTGCATTCTTTCAATGATATGTATCTCTAGAACTTGCTTCATATCTTGTTGAGATTACATTCACATTACATATATACATGAAGATGATAAAGGCATTAGGAATTTTAACCACTTGAGCCAAAAAGCCAACCTAAAGCATATTATCCTTATTGAGCCCCTTTTGAGCTTGTTTATCTTTTCTTTGCTTTATCCATGTATAAGCCTTAACTTTTTATATGTTTTCCTTTTCCCCTGGCCAAGGATTAGTAGAGCATATACTTATGATATCTCATGGAATTATGGTTGGAAATTATGTGAAAAGAAAGAAGAAGTGATGCTTCATGAAAAGATGGGCAAAGTTTATGGTAGAACATATTCATTGATTGAATTTGAGAGATTTAAACACATAAGCCTTAAACATGTGAGTGTTGGAGTGTATATCAATGAGAGGACCTATCACTTTGGCATGGCATAGATTTCATTTAAATCCCAACGATTAATTGAGTTTTGAAGTTTGCATGTAAATAAATTCATGAAAATTTATGCTCTTTTTCCTTCTTAATTGTGTTCTTGTTTATAATGCATATATTCTGGGATATTGATGGGAGATTAGAAGATTAGTCATAGTGATTTAATTTAATTTAACTTCGATTTGATTTTACCTATCCTTTCTCGAGGACGAGCAAGAGCTAAGTGTGGCGGTATTTGATGCAACCATATTTTTCAATAGTTTCACCCACATTTAACTAGTGTTTTGCCTATGTTTTATATATAAAATGCCTTGATATTCTTTGTTTTATGTTTTGAAAGCACTTTTGGATGAAAGATGCAAAAAGGAGTAAATTGGAGATAATTGACAAATTTGACCTTCAATCGATGTTTTGTGCAGAGCATGAGCTCTAGAGGTTGAAATGAAGTGATTCCAGTGGCATTAAAAAGCTAACATCCATACATTTTTGGACATCTAAGGCAAGAAAATAAAATAAGAAAGAGCATGGAAATCGCAATCTACTAGTGTTGACCTTCAGCCATTCCAACTTGAATATCTGGAGCCACATAAGTCTAATTGATGCAAACTCAATTTTGTTGGATTCCTGACTCAAAGGTCTATAAACACTCCAAAGTTCAGCAAAAAACAATGTCATATGAGGGAGATATGATTTTTCAAAGATGACATTGAATTCTGCCAACAAACAGGTTTCGTGAAGAAACGAGTCCAAATTACGTTTCGAAGCATCTAAACCGATATCCAAGTTTTTATTTCAGCAATTTAGCTCCTCTAAGTCAAAGCTTGAAGATTTCATGCAAGGCTATTTCTCTTTTTTTAGGAAAATAGTTATTGAAGTACTTAAATGTAAACAGTCTACTTAAGGAAGGACTATTTTGTAAAATAGAGACTAGGGTTTCCTAGGATATAAAAAGAATGAGAGAAGAGAAGGGGGGCAGCCAGCCAAGAGGAGAAAAATGCCCCCCTCCTCTAAGAAACTCGAAATTATGCATTCTTCCTTCTTTTTGATTAGTTGTTCAACAAACATGCAAGGCTAAACACTTTTTCTTGGTTGCAAGGACACGGAAACCTTCGGATTTCAAGAACCGTGAGATTTATTTTACCTTTTCTTTTCAGTTTATATGATGAATATGTTTGTTCTCCTATGCTTATTTTTCCTATGATTGTTTATTTTAATTGCTAGAGCGGACTCTAAGTTATTATTGTAGACAATCTATTGCTAAGTTTGATATCAAAACCAGAGTTGTGGTATATGAACTTGTGAAGCAACTGAGTTTAATAATTGTGGCAGATCTACGTTATTAATCTTAGGGAGAACATTCAATCAAATCAAACATAGATTGTGGACAGTTATGTTTTCTTAATTAATCAACTTATCTAGTTCTTAAGGCTGCCATTGAATTAAATTACTAGTGCGGACACTGTGGTTGTTTGATGGTTAGGGTTAGTTATACGACGGATCCATTAACTAACCAATGTTAAGAAGAGATAAATATTCAGACTATAAATTGATGTTTCGTTTCCATGATTAGTTCTGATTTCTGTAGGTGGATGTGTGCTTGCAACCAAGGTTTGTTCTCTTGATAATTTTCTGATTTTATTAAATTTTGTTTGATAGTTTTCTGTTTTCTTTTGCTTTAGCCTAGATAACGCCCAAACCCCCCAAATTGCATATCATCTAGCATAAAAATCTGACTTGAACCTTCCTCGTGGAATCGACCATTTGCTTGCTCTATACTATCTTGTGTGTTGTGTTTGAAGCTAGAGTAATTAATTTGTGCGACCGCGACATCGTAACAACCAAACACATGGAACTGCTTTCTGTTCAACCTCAATTTCAATCACAATTTTAACCAAACATTTAATTTTTTAAAACAAACCTCAACAAAAATGATATTTATGAACTACTTTTTTGAAACCACAACCACAGAAGCAACCACAATACTAAACACACCCTAAGATGCATAAGATGAGCCTACTATCCTTGAATCAATGTATTGATGTGATAAGTATGAACAAAACATACTTTGATCAAATTTCAATTTCTAGTCTTTGGCTTTTCTAAGAAAGGAAAAACAAGTTTCAAACTATTAATTTTTTAAATAATTCTTTCATGATTAGTTTTGTAAGGAGTAATCATGTCAATAAAAGGAGTGTCAAGAATAACTGTATGATTAATATCATTAGTAATAACAAAGAATTTTTTAAGATAAAGCCTATTATTAAAAACAGATGCTTAAGTTTTGTATTCGATAACTAATTTTGTATTATTTGTTGTAGAAAGTTTTTCAGAAGTACTTTGTAAAAATCATTTTTGGAACTATTCTTTCTTTAATACAATTCAAATTTGCACTGTATCGAATAAGACAATAGTGTCTATTTTAAAATCATTTAAAAAAATTAATGTAGTTTCTACGATATACTTTTTTTAAGTAATTTGAGTTAAAACATAAAGTTGGATGTTGCTAATAAATCAATCTAGAAAAGTTATTCAGAAATGTCTGATATACTGGATTCAGTCTCAGATGTTTCAATCAAAAGGTTTTTGGATATGGTGAATGACTTCTTTTTTCAAATTGTAGTTCATATAGTTTTTGTATTGATTCGACAAAATCTAAAGGTATGGCTTTTTTTTGCCACATTTATAACATTTAATGTTTTTGGGGTCAAATTTGGGCTTAGGTTTTGATTTTGACTTAAAAGGTTTTATGGGCTTTTAATGGTCTTTTTGTAGTACAGCTCAATTTTGGTATATAAATGTTTTCTGTATTTATGGACTATTCTTTTGTGAGGTGGCTTATTTGGTTTTGAGTTGGTGGGTTTGGAGCATGAACCATTACAGGTTGGCTTCTGTAGGGATATATCAAATTATTGAAAAAAACTACCTAGGTCTTGTCTAGTTCTTTTCATCTCTCATTTAAGGTGTTTTTGAAGTTTGAGGTCTTGACAAATCTTAAGACTTTCTTTTCGGGTAAAATTGGCAAGCTCGTCGTATGTTAATTGGTCATAAGGGATTGTTTTGGAGATAAAAGTGTCTTCAATTTTGTTCCTGATTCTTTCTTCAAGAAGGGTTGACAAACAAGCAAAGAATTTTTCTTTCCAGAAAGGTTGGTTTCAATCTTCTCAAAGCATACTCGGGTAAGTAAAGTGTTTTTGTACCATTAGAAGTCATTGAGTTTTTTACATCTAAGGTTGGAAAGAAGTTCAACAATTTTGTCTTTAAGATGGGAAGGTTCTCCTACAAAATGTATAGAAATGGTTAAAATAAAGGTTGAGACTGCATCTTAGTTATGCGTTCAGTACATTAATTCATACAAAATACATCGTGATTTAGAATGCAACTACATGATTCCTTGCAAAAGTAGGTTCCTATGTATTGGGTTTCCTAGGCACCTCGTTGGTGTGACGTCCCTGCTGCAGTACAAAATATTTATAAGAATGCAATTACTTAATAATGGTAATAATAATAAACGGTCTAGTAGTTTAATGAAACATTAACATTATCCCATGTTTGAAGCGTGACATTTATAGTTCCTTCATGTACTTAGTATAAACAACATGTAGTACATATAGATGCACTAATTATTGCAATCAGCCATAATCTTAAATCCGGCTACCCTCTCAAGGCATCATTTGCCAAGGTTAACCGTTCACTCGCCCCGACCATCCACTTCAGATGCCATCAG
This sequence comes from Populus trichocarpa, assembly GCF_000002775.5. Classification (NCBI taxonomy): domain Eukaryota; kingdom Viridiplantae; phylum Streptophyta; class Magnoliopsida; order Malpighiales; family Salicaceae; genus Populus; species Populus trichocarpa. The sequence continues at coordinate 9,395,383 of NC_037295.2, forward strand.
CCAAAGCTAATCAACTGTTTGTCCCGGTCATCCATTCGGATGCCATTAGCCGAAGCTAATCATTCATTTATCCCGGTCATCCATTCGGATGCCATTAGCCGAAGCTAATCAACCACTTGTCAACATTTAAACATTTGGCAATCTGATATTTGTACTAACACAATACAGTAACATTCATGATAAAGTATTTCATTATTCAACGTTATGAAAAAGGAAGGTGAAAGTCACCTACTTGCTCCACCTGTGGGTTGTTCTTGTCTTGACAATGGTCCGATCCTGATCGCACCACCTAAGATATCAATGGTCACAAATCAGTACATTTGTATCTTTGAATCACATTTGTCACCAAACTTATTTCAAGAGTTCATATGTTCACATTCAAGTGTTCCACATTTTACACCATCATACCATGAAATTATTACTAGCATTTAAGTCATTTCTGCCCGAGAGGCCTATTGTAGAAATTGGCAGTGAAAACTGGTTCGCTGCAGGCTGCGCAATTCGGCAGTGAAAACTATTTCGCTGTTGGCACCACAATTCCGGCAGCAAATGCTACTCCCCTACAACCAACACAATTTCAACAACGAGTCACAAATTTGCTGCAAACAATACAACTTCGGCAGCAAATCACAATTTTGTTGTAGAACACACAATTCGTGCTGAATCACACATTCGCTGCAGTCAACTTAGTTTCGATAGCGAATCACAAATTCGCTGCAGACAATTCAGTTTCGACAGCGAATCACGAATTCGCTGCAGAACACACAATTCGGCAGCGAATGCCAATTCGCTGCAGACAACTCAGTTTTGATAGCGAATCAGATTTGCTGCCGACAACTCAACTTTAGTAGCGAATCACAAATTCGCTGCCCAACACACATTTCGACACCGAATGCTAATTCTTGGAGACAACTCAGTTTTGGTAGTGAATCATAGATTCGCTGCAGACAACTCAGTTTTGATTGCGAATCATAGATTCGCTGCAGACAACTCAACTTCGGCAGCGAATCACAAATTCACTGCAACACACACATTTCAGCAGCGAATGCTAATTTGCTGCAGATAACTCAGTTTCGGCAGCGAATCTGTGATTCCCTGCAGACAACTCAACTTTAGCAGTGAATCACAAATTCGCAGCACAACACACAATTCAGCAGCGAATGCTAATTCGCTGCAAACAACTTAGTTCCGATAACAAATCACAAATTCATTGCAGACAACTCAGTTTCGGCAGCGAATCACAAATTCGCTGCAGACAACTCAACTTCAACAGCGAATCACAAATTTTGCTGCAGAACACGCACTTCGACAGCGAAAGCTAATTCGCTGCAGACAACTCACTTTCGACAACTAATAACAAATTCGCTGCAGACAACTCGACTTCGAAAGCAAATCACAAATTACACTACAGAACACACGATTCGGCAGCGAATGCTAATTCGCTACAAGCAACTCAATTTCGATAGCGAATTTCAAATTCGCTGCAGACAATACAACCTCGACAGAGAATCCCAACTTTGTTGCAGGACACACCATTCAGCAGCGAATGTTAATTTTCTGCAAACAACTCAATTTCAGCAGTGAATTTCAAATTCGCTGCAAACAATACAATTTCGGCAGCGAATCCCAAATTCGCTGCAGAACACACAATTTGGCAGCAAATGTTAATTCGCTGCAATCAACTCAATTTCAGCAGCGAATTCAAATTCGCTGTAGAACACATGCATGCATTTTCAATTCCAGCACATAATATATCATCAAATCCCAACAGGGTTACATGGTTTTAACATGAACACACACATGCATCTTCTTACACAATGCATTCCGGCCAGTCCCATTGTTGTGGTCGACCCTCTACCAAGTTTTATTCTTTCTATTTTGTTGATTATCCTTAGTTAGATGCTCTAGAATTGGTCTCATTTCATCTTTGTTGCTTGTCCTCTTAGTTGTTTTCAGTTTCCTTTACAATTAGCCTAGGGGGTTTAGGTCAATTTATCTTAGGGATCCTTCATCACTTTCAGTTCTGGGTTTGAAGAACAAGGGGGCAAAATGAGACTACATGACCCATACCTTTCAACTCTAAGTAGGTCTGGACAGTTTGGTAGTATTTCTCCTCCATCTTTCTCTTGTTTTTCCTCTTCTTCTTCCTCTCTCGGTTCTCTTTTTCTTTTTCTTTTTTTTTCCTGTCAGTTTCTTCCCACTTGTTTCAGCCCCCTTTCCTTCCCCCTAGCAGCTGCCCAACCTTCATTCACAATCTCAACTCTCTCTCACATGTTCAAGAGGTATTATTTGCTAGTTTTGGTTTGAATTTTCGTTGGGAAGAAAGTGTAAAAGAGAGACATGCAACTAAACATGCAGCTGCTGCAGACAGACATTGGGAAGAGGAAAGGTCACCTTCTCTCTCTCTCCTTGCATTTATACTTCACATAAACTGAGGTGGGGTGTTTGGGGTTGGGTTAAAGGTGTTCTTATCCGTGTTTTGGTCTGTCTAAAACAGGTTTTACCCCTCCCTCCAAGCTCCTTAAGACAATCCAATTTGTTTCCCTAACTTTTAATAAAACTACGTCGCTGCCGATTTAGGAAGCAGTGAAAACTGCGTCGTTGCCAATTCAAGAAATTGACGGTGGAGTCATCAATTATATATATATATATATACACACACACAATACAATTCAAGTTCACAAAAATAACAATGCATAATTCAATTATTACATAATATCATCATATAAACTATATCTTGCATAATAATATCATATAATGTGAATCAAGTGAATGATTCCATTTCAACTATAAACATGCATGTTTAAATATATATACTTAGAATTCCAAACATTAAATTAAAGTCATACATCAACTTTACAGGTTAAATTGATTAATACTTAAAAGTGCATTTTTATCAAGGTTTTATATCATCATTTTGCACTTGAAGTATCAATAACTCCTTAACTAGAGCATGTTTTATAATAACAAGTCTGATAATATAAGATACCTTTAATTTATCATAAATATTCATTTTAAATACAGGCCTATCACATAAATCAAAGGATTGATTGATGAGTTTAACTACTGAAATTGAGAAGACAAAGAGAGTGCTAAGCTTAGAAAAGAGATGCTGGTTGAATTCAAATTGGAACACCATTCAGTTATTGGATCATAACTGGAGCTGTAGAACTTGGATTTAGGTCTGGTTTATATGGATAGAAAGCTAAGACATATGCCTAAAACTTTCATAAGAGTCCAAGATTCAAAAGGACCATTTTCAAGTTCAAATTGTAGCAACAACAGAGAAGTCGGAATCTGCTGTCTTGCAGCCCAGACACTGTTCAGTGTTCAGCCCATATCTCGAGTTCTAGAAGTCCAAATGACCTCATTCTTGTTTTGTTGGAAAGCTGAGATATTTTCCCAGAACTTTCATACAGACTATCTATTCAAATTCTAATGTTAACAATAACGTTTTCTACAGACAAGAAGATAAGGATTGTTACCAAGTCAAGAGGTGGCCACCCACTCAATAATTAGTCATCAAATCAATAGATCCAAATTTTGTCCTATAAAAGGAGGCATTTGCCATGTATTTAGGCATCTTGGTTTTCATATCAAGATCTTGCTCTTGCTCTCTTTCTTTGTATTTTGTAATGTTCAAGTTTTATTCCATGTTATATTTTCCTTAATCTCTTGTTTATGCTTTTCATTTCCTTTACTATACTTATATAATTATATTCTTATCTTGTTTATCTATATTTCTCTTATTCATAATGTTCAACTAAGTTTATTATGTCAAGGTGAAAAGGTTATACTAATGGTATAAGAATAAGTATAGTATAAACTCAACATGGACTTTAATGTTTGATACTAACATGTTTTGTATTTATTAACTTACTCCCTCTTAATACCTTGCTTGTTAAATGGTTAATCTAGATTTGTGTTGAACAACCCTTGGTACAACAAATACTTGGCACTTTCATAGCCCAACTGTATGGTATAACCGACACCTGTGCTATGAAAGGAACTTGATTTGTTGTCAACATAAGTTATCACCATGAATACCTAACAACATTTACAAGTATTGGCATTACTCAAATAAGATAATTAATATAATCATGTTAATAAATTATAATCCGATTAGAACCTCTTTTGTGTGTGGTTTGCAGTTGAATAATAAAAAGAGTTTATATTATACTTATTTGAAATACCATTAGTGGATCCTCTAACCTTGACAATTGTTTCATATTTGTTTAAATCCTTACATCAATATCACATCTCAAAGCTCTCTTCAACTCCTTTTCTAATATTATTTATTTCTTTATTTGTAGTTTATACAGTTAACCTCCCTATTGTTCAACCTCGGTATTGCCGGGTTATTTATTACTTTGACACTCCTACACTTGGGAGAAGACACCAACTCTTTGATCGTGTCAAATATTACAATTCAAGTTTTAATAGATAAGTCTCTTGATTTACAAATAATTATATGGCCAAAAGCAAAAGGTAACTAAACTAAAATCACTCCTAACATGACCCCGATGGACCTGAAAACATAAATTAACATGTACATATAAATAAAAAAGGTAGTAACAAATAATAATAATGACAAGTAATAATTTCCATGACATTTTTTTTATACATAAAATTAGGCATAGGCCTCTTTTACAACATACATTTTCTATCTATTACCAATATCCAACTAATATCTTAACCCATTTGCCAAGAATAATTTCATCTTGAAAATCTCAACAAAACTAATGGTTTCGAACATCATCTCCTTATGAATCAATTCTCACTTGATACCAAGATATTTCTCTCTTGTTATTATTAGCTTATGTCATTCTTTTAGAATAACTAATCAATTTCTCTCCCATTTTCCAGAAGGTAATTGTCAATACTAATGAATCTTATTAGTATCATTAGTCTCCCAATACCAGGTTAGACTAATTAATTCCATTCAAGTGTCGATATCAATACAACTTATTGATATCATTAACTATTCCTACCCCAGAATAGTTAGTCAATTCTTATCCACATCTGGTTTACCATCAAAGTTGTCAATGTCAAGAACTCTTGACATCATTTACCTCCTTACCCGAAGTAGCTAATCACACCAGAAATGGTTGTCAATACCAATGTAACCCATTGATATCATTAACTATTCCTAACCTGGAATAATTAATCAACTTATCTTGTTCCCTTAATTGGGAACAACCATGCTGATATTAGTAATTTTTAATAACATCATTAGTCATCCAATTACTCGGGATCAACTAATAAATTTAAGAAATGTCGGGACCAATGGAACCCCATTGATACCATTAGCTATCCAAACCCAGATAGCTAATCAATGTCATCTCAACCTTCTATTGTAACCACGATTGCCAAGTATCATTCACACACAACCTTAGTTACCGACGCTACGGTAACTAAGCATTATTCATATAACCTTGGTCACCCTCATCATGGTGTTAAGTATCATCGTAACATATCCTTAGCCACCGACATTACGATGACCAATTATCCATCATTTCTCCTCTAGTCTCCAAGTCATTATATATACCCAATCCATACCGAGGTATATAAGATAGTCACATCTATTCCAAAATTATCATGGCTAATTCGATACTTATCAATGTATGCAAGGTATCCATACCATTATACTCGAGGTATACATGTTCATTCAAACATTATCCTAATTAATTGATCTATACCAATGTACGCAAGGTACTCATATTCATTCCAATATTTATCAAAGCAATAAAACAATAAATTCTGAAATTTATCAATAAGTTTACACAAATTAAAAAGACAAGGTACGATGCACCTACCTAGAGTATATGCACATACTGCCACTCCATGCTGTTGTCCAATCCCCACAACCTCCCCTGTACCACCTGTTGTAACCCATTTTTGGATCCCCACAAAAATAAAAAAATAATAAAAAGAAAAAAAACCAAAATAGTGTAGACAACGTTCCTCCCATGTGCATGCCGCTGCCTGAGACCCTCAGGAGTGGGGAGCAGCGCAGGCGTGGGAGCAGCGCAGGCTGTCCTGGCTTGGTGTCCCCTGCTCCCCATGCGCACGCTGCTACCCCGCTCCACTTGTGCCTATGAATACCGCTCACAATTAATTTACCAAAGGGGGAGTTTTTGAAAGGAGGGGAGAAGAGTTTTTGAAAATGGGAGAGAGGGCTGGAAAACTAAAAAAAAGGAGGGGGAAAGTTTTGAACGAAGGAGGAGGGCAGTAAAAGGAGGAAAACAGAGGGGAAGAGGAGAACGGTAACCTCTCTCTCTGCTCTCTCCCTCCACCGTTTGGAAGCACACCGCCACCTTCCTGACCACCGTGAGGCATTGTCGGCTTCCTCCCAACACCACCAGATTCTCCCCCACGATCCAGCAGCTTCTCTTAAGACCAGCCTCCACCGAACCCCACAGCAGCAGCAACCATTTTCTTCTCAGCAGTTCCTTCTCCTCCAGCGGTGCAACGAAGCAGCAGCCCACGAGAAAACAGAGAAGGAGCAGGAACAAAAACAGAGGGAAGAACGCCATTGCCAGCTCATCATTTTCTTCATCCCAGCAGCCACGCCAAGAACTGTTGAGAGGGGAATACAGAAGAGAAGAACAGGAAGGAAACGGAGAAGGGAGGAGAACATGAAAAAGAAAAAGGAACGGAGGGAGACATGAAGGGTAATTGGGCAGCGTAGGAAGAAAGAAACAGAGAGTTGGGAAACCTTTTGAAAAAAAACGAAAAGAGAGATAGACAGGGGAAGAACGTAAGGAAGCAGAAGAGATTATTGATACATAGTGAGGGAGTAATTAACAGGGGAAGAAGAGGAAGCTGACTGAACGGAAGCAGAGGACACGGCGAAGAGATATCGCAGCACCACCGTCGTCGTCGTCTTCTCAAAAACCAGCAGCCACACCAGGAGGAAGAGCAGCCGCAGCAACACCTCCAACTGCACCAGCAACTGCACAGACGAGGAGGAAAGGCAGCGCAGCAACACCATAGAGGAGGAAGAGCAGTCGCAGCAACACCACCAACCGCACCAGCTCATCATCTCTTTCGGTCTTTGCTTTCATTTTTTTTACATATAACATCTGCAGAACAGGGAAGAAGAAAGAGCAGAAAGTGACAGACGTAGAGGAAAGCAAAAACAGGAAAACAGACGCCAATACAGGACAGGAGGAAAAGATTTGAAACAGACGAACGTAGACAGCTTCTTCGTCTCCAGGTGTTCTCTTCACCCTTTGCGTGCATTTGTTTTCTTTGTATTTGCATGTTCAAGTGAATTAATTCACTTGAACAGTAACCCGCCAGCTTGGATTGAACTGTAACCTCCCGCTCTATGTAATTTTTTGCTTTGTGTTTGCACTGTTCAAGTGAAATTTAATTTACTTGAACAGTAACGTGGTCTTTTGCATGCAGTTTGCTTTGTTAATGTGAGAATAATAATTACCCGGTTACTGCATGTGCACAGTAACTGGAAAATTAATTAACGTGTTACTGTGCAGAGGAACAGTAACACGGTTACTGTACAGTGAACAGTAACCAGTCATGTGGTTTGGGCTGGGCTGAGTCCAGCCCTGTAGAAAGTAGGCCCATTTTTATTTTTGGGCTGATTTCGGCCCATTTTCCTTTTGGGCCGGGTCTGGCCCATTCAAAAAGTTTTCTTCAAAGATGTATTTAAAAAATCTGTGATTTTCTGCAAGGTTGTATTTTTGTACTATAAAGATACAAGTCCGGTATGAAAATACCTGGTTTTCGTCGAGACATCAAAAAAAAAATATAAAATGAAAAATGTTTTGTTTTCCTGCATACGGCCAATACCCTAACATTGTTTTTACTTTTTTTTTATATAAAAAACAAATATTTGAAGCTTTGAAAATGTGTTTTCGCATGGATTTCTTAAACACAACAAAAGTCATTTTTCTTGCATTTCTGGATTTTACAACATGTTTGTAAAACTCCAAAGGGTATTGGCCAATATTCCAAAAAATATAAAAATCTTATTTTGGGGGAATTCATCTATTATTCACCACTAATGTTTGGATAAAGAAATCCTTAAAGGACGAATATCCAAAATATTATTGGGAATAATTTGTTATTATTCACTGTTAATATTTGGATAAAGAAACCCGGAGTGGTAAATATCCAAAATAATTTTCTAGGAATAATAAATCCGCACAAATCCTTGAAAGAAGCCTTGATTATAATCGAGGACATTTCAATTTTTTACTCCACGGTTTACGAGACGAAAAAATAGGTTTTTAAAGCACCCTAGATTTCGTTCATCAGAGCAGACTTATCCTAGGAAACTGATGGGATTAGAGAACATCAACACCATAACATTATAAGGCAAATCAAACACCAAGCAGCTTACCTTAGGTAGGGCGTACTAGGGGTGCTAAAACCTTCCCTTTACGCAACCAGTCCCTTGCCTTAGAATCTCTGAAAGACCAGTTAGGTTTCCTAGTGACCATAATACTAGGTGGCGACTCCCTTTTTCACAACAGAAAGACCCCAACATCGAATCCCCGCTACGGAGGAAGTGTCGCCGCGATGTCGAGCTCTCGGGAGGGTGCGACACCACCAAAGATTCAGTTTTTATCAACAATACAACCAACATCACAACTTCATTTAATTCTCATTCAACTATTATTCTCAAACCAATCACAAGGAATTTCCTTAAAATCTCATACTCTTACCCATTTTCATGTTCATATTCATTCTTATAATTTTGTTGTTAAAACCATCACTCAACAACAATTCCATGAAAAGATTAAAAATTGTCTAATTCTAATCGATTTAGCTTAACCAACCCAAAACACTATCTAGTGTTTTAATCATAATTGAATTTGTAAACCTCAGTTCTAGGCGTGAGTTGTCTCTATGAAAGGCTAAAACATAGAAATACAACTTTCATGCAGAAATCAACTCCAAATTATATCATTTTAAGACTCAAAATCAGCAATCACAATAGCTCCTCTTTTACACCTAAAATTTCAGATGAGGATTTTCATCCCTTGAAAATCCTTTTCAACTTCCAACTTATTTTCATGCGTAAAAAATATTATTCGAGGTCATTTGGCATTATTAAATCATAAATTTAAACCAATTCTAAAACAAACATTCAAATAATTTCTCGACCTCTACAATATAACAAGATTCGGTCAAAATAGGAAAACTCATCCTTTTGGAATTTCTCCTTTGTTTTTTTTTAACACATACTACATACATTATAATACTTGTTTAGCATTATTAATACAACAAAACAATGAACCCTTCATATTTTTTTTTCACTTTCTCCTTATGCAATTAAACATATACACAACAAACCTTAACAATTAATGGTGTTACATCATTATCACAATAATAATTTCACTCTACTAGTTGGAATCCATGATAATTTTCATTAACTAATCAATTTGTCAAAAATATACTTATGGCCAACCTTAAATCTGTTTTATTTTCCAAATTTCTTTCATTTTAATTTCTTCATGGTTCCACCTACACATCCACACAACCAACAAGTTGGCCTTTTATTCATTCAACATGCTCATATAACAATGTTCCTTCTTATTCTTACACGATAATCATTATTCCCCTCATATAAAGAATACACAATTCATCTATAGCAATATTAATAACATGAATATATTTTACCACTACATCTTCCATAAACCATAACACCCACACAATTCTAATTTCATCAAAACATGTATTTAATCATGTTTTCTAAATATGTCAAAACTAACAATAGATTCAAAAAGCAATAAGTCATCCACCTTAGATTTTATTTTTGAACCCAACAGTCAGACTATAGAGCTTAGAGTCTGGCACAATATATCTCAAACTCAAAATGCTCCAACGGTTAAATCTTCCTAGATTGGAATAAAACCGAGCTAACCTGAAAATTAGCAAGTTATTGTTCAACATCAACAACACCTTGCCAGAAAGTGTGTTTCCAATCTTCACCATCCAGAATGAAGACAACATCCTGGTGCACCATATATCCAAAACGAGATGTGATCTAACAATGGAAGAGAGAGAGCTCAGCCGACGACCAACACTACTCTGCAGGGTGTGTTTCCTTTTGTTTTCCAGAATATTTCTGATTGTGAGTTCTATAAAATGGAAAGTGATCTTTCAAATCCCTTCAATCAGTTTGTAGAGGCGTATGAGAAGAACAATATATCCAAAAATAAGCACCATCCAATGGTTGATGCTAGATATATGACCACCGGAGCATACTGCCTTTTTTGGGTTGGCTCCTTCAAATTCTACACTTCTCTCTCGCAAGCCAAATTTTCTCTGTTGTCTATCAATTTTATTTTTGTTTTGGACTGGTAGGGCTCTTTACTGTTTTAAAGACAATTTTTCCATTAATTACAATTTTGTCCCTTATTCATATCTTTATGTATTTTATTTTATATTTCACGTTAACTATCCGGTTTTTCTGCTTAAATTGCTAGTCCTTACCGAACTCCAATTGAAATTACATCTTAAACCAAGGTAGGACAACATATTAATAGACTTCATGCAAAATTGTATCATGATTCGACGATTGGATTGAGAGCTCTGCTCTTTAACGTAAAATTAGTCAGTTCATGACTTTTCGTCAACAATTCAAATTTTCTTGTTCAATCCTCACATAAATCATATTAATTATCCTTCTAAACCTTTAGGGTCATTTTATTATTTTGGAATATATTCATTTTAAAATTTTCACCTCTATTTATTTATTAGACTTATTACCATTTCAAAGTAATGTCACTGAGTTTTAATCGGTGCTTGCACCTTTAGTCCTGCCTTTTCATTGCACTATCCTTTCTTATAATTTATTCTTTATTACCTCATTTATTCCTTAGAAACATTTTATCACTTCCTCATTATTTTATCCATCAAAACGCATTACCAATTTCTTTGTCGTTATGAATTCTAAACTAAAATTTATTTTATGGAGGTCATCCCCTCCATTATACATCACATTTATTTTTATTTTCATCATTTATCTATTATTTTTTATCTCGATTTCCATCACTCATCGAGATCTTACCACTTTCAGTCTTACATTTACACGAGGGTTTACATATCCGCATATTTAAATTATAAAATTTTGGGGTATCATAGTTCAACTATAGCTTTGTCTGAGGTTCCAATTTGGCTTTCATAGGTATTAACAGCCATGATTATTTGTTGTAAGGTGTTTAGGATATTGTATTCAGACGTTCCATCTATGTTCCATTCATAGAGGGAAGAGGCATTGAATTTGTGTTGGTTTATAATGGTTAGTTCACTATGGATGGCTATATCAGGAGCAATGGTTTTTTCCAGTTACATATGAGAATGTTGGAGAAGTTGGTGGAGAAAGTTGGTCAATGTTTGTATATAGTGGTTTAGGTACATTTGTGGTATAATCAACATTTTGGATATTGGTGCTAGGAATATCAGCGGTTGATTTCCTAGATGAGTTTGTGTGGTAGGGTATATTTATAACCGAGGGAATTTCAAAAATTCTTCTATGATTTATTGTACTAGATGTAAAAGATTCATATGAGAATTTAACTTTATCATCACTAAACTGGGTTATTTGTTTGAGTTGGATATTTGGTTGTGGTGGTTATAAGGGTTTAGGTTGGGTGGCACCTTCAAGGATCCAATCTTCTGGTAAAGTAACATCTTTCCAATTGATAGATTTGGGTACTATTATATTTGATCTAGAAAAATCTGTTTGGAGAACTAAGGTTTCTCCTATCTAGGATTTGAATTTATATTTACTGCCAAAAGCAAAATACATGGCTTTGTAATGGATCTTAAAGATTAAGGCTACAAGAATTAATCCTTCAAGCATATTGTAATTATGAGTTTTTATTTGTAATATTATACTTTATAGGACATTTTTGTCTATGAGAGACATGGTTAGATTTGGATAACAATTAAAAGAAATAGGACCACTACATAAACTAGACTCAATAAAACTAAGTAATGAATCTTGGAAGTTTTGGAATCTAACATCTCTAAAGACAACTAAGATGGAAGTTTTTAGGCCTTCTTTGGTAAGAGATTTTATTCCTACTAGTACAAGGCCAATATGGATTTGTAGTTTTTTTTTGTATGATTTTGTAGTGATTTTTGGAAAGAAGTTGGATAGTTTCCAAAAGCTTTGTAAGCTGAATATCCCGTTCTTTAGTTTTTATTGTAAAATTAGTTTTGAAAAGATTAAAAGAAGAGGTTTGATAAATCTAGTTCTTTTGAACCTTAGGAATTTTTCAATCATCAATATTTTTTGTAAAATCCTTAATTGTAATTTCTTCACTGTTTATAATTCTTTTATTTTCAAAAGAATCAGATGTAGAAGAAGATGAAATAGAAGTTGTTCTACAAAAAATAGAATCCATGGTTTAAAAAGATACTTTAGAAAACAAAAGACTTATATATATTGTAATTTAGTTGTTCTACAAAAATTTGAGAAAAAAAAATTATAATGAAGAGAAAAACAAATGACAAGTAATGAAGAAAAATAGAATGGTGCAGTTCCAATATGACTTATATATATTGTAAGTGAATGATATATGAAAATGATATTAACTGGTTAAGCAATGTGATATGAAATGATGTATAAATAATGAATAAATGAACTAGTGGTATGCCTGAGGGTTTAGATTTTATTTGTGATGCGGTTTTATACAATAAATAATGGGATAAAATTTTAGGTTCGGTCCTATATAGGGGAGACTTTGCCAAAAATTCATTAAATTCAATAAAAATCACATAAATAACTTGTTTTAAAAAGATTATGAAATGTGGAATGAATATCAAGCTCCTTAAGGGAAAAAAACCTTCCACTACGAGTCAAGCCTCCAATGTTTGCTTAAAAAACAGGTGTTAGTTATGTGTTTTGGAAGGAATACCCTTAATTATATGGCAAGATACTATAGCTCCCATTACTTACTACTTTGGGTTTGAACAAAATCATTTAGGCATCTCATTGGAAGTAAATTGTACATGGTAAACTTTTGTAATCTTGCTATATTCACCAATTACAAGTATCTCTTTGCTTGTTGCCTCTTCAATTTTAAGAGTACCTTGAGTTAACATCTATATATCACATCATTATGGAAATCTTCATATTAATCAATCATATGACTTTTTTTTATGTGATACTTGCAGAAACTCTTACTCATTAGCTCATTCTCGAACTACTATTTCTATATCTAGTTTTTTCAAGCATTTCATAGATCCCATCCAATAACACCTTCAAGGTCCTCAGGCCTCTAGTCTCTAATGCATTTACAGCTCCACTACCTGCAACATGATTAGGCAGAAGATTCGTATTCATACCAGGATCTTCTTTAAATGTTATTCATTTTACTTTGATCAATTGTAAGAGCTTGTTTTTTAATGCATTGCAAGTGTTAATGTTGTGTCCGACTATATCTACATGATATTCATAAGTTAGCTCTGGTTTATACTAATTAGGATAGGGTGGTTATACTGGTGAGAGTGGAACTAGAGCTACTTGTCCAATACTTAGTAGTTTCTCGTACATTTCACTCAAAGGTAAGGTAATGAGAGTAATTGTTCTTGGGTTTTTTGGTAGTTTCTTTTGGGTCGGTTCTTAGTTTGGTTATTAATTCGGTTATTTTTTTTTCCAGGTTTTTTAGTGGTAAAAAGTGAGTTGAAGTTGATATTGGCTATTTGAGACGAAGAGGTTTGAGTGTTGTAATTTTGGAAATTGTTCCCTTTTCTTTTATACCCACCTTTGACATTATCAACATCTTTCTTTTTTCTCCAAAACCCTTCTTCTCAGTGGGTGTAGAGGTTCTTCCACTCTATATTCCTTGTTTAAAACCCTCAGCCACTACCACAACATTAGTGAACCATTGAGTTGAGCTACCCATTACATGCTCATAGTAAGGTCCTTTGAGGGTATTAACAAACAAGGTGACCATCTCTTTATCCAAGAGTAGGGTATGTACTTTAGTGACCAAATCTCTCAATCGTTGAGCATATTCACATACAGTCTCTTTATCTCCCTTTTCCAGAAGAGACAGACAAAACGTGTCAGGAGCAATGTTCATGTTGTATTTGTAGTTCTTAATAAAAGCATCTACAAGATCCCCTAACCTCTAGATTTTCATGTTGTCTGGCCTCATGTATTAGCTTAATACAACTCCACTCAAGCTGTCTTAAAAGAAGTGCATTAACAACTTTTCATCATGCATAACCTTTATCATGTTATTATAGTAGGATTTGAGATGAGTGGAAGAGTATTGAGTTCCAATATACTTTATGAATTCAGTTACACGAGATTTCTTAACTAGGACCACATTTGGAACAAAAGCACATCTCGACAACTTGGATAGGATCATATAAGTCAATACCTTCAATTACCCCTACTCTTGCCTCTAATACCGATATCTTATCATACTCGACATCCTCAGAGTATTTTATCTTGTGAGATTCATTAGCAGATGCATCCATAACTATTGGGGCTGGTGCAAGTATAGTTAGCTGCATGAATGCCATATTGTGGTGGGATTCTTGACCTTGGCCACCTATCCCTTCTTCAGGTTAGATTGTAGCATAAGCTTAGGCAAAGGTTGAAGGCCAATTAAAAGGGCCTTCACTAGAGATATTCTTAAGCGCCTACTTGAATAGGCTGGTAATGCAAGCCATATTGAGTTTAAGGAGTCCAATTTCTCTTGAAAATGAGCATCACGATGGGCACGTTCCTCATCTTTCATTTTTCTTCATTGAAGTCTAGTATTATAGATTCTACAGGTTTGCATTTTATAGGGACCTATATTTTAACATGTACATGCACACATGACATTTAAAATCTCAAAGCATGTATGATATGAATGAGAGTATATGTACACGTATAACAAATATTTAGCCATTTCAAAAAGCTAATCCATGACTTTTTTGTTGAATACAGGAAAAATTTATAGTCTGATGATTCTGAAGAGATCTTTTTCTAAGTCCTCAACTCGATTAAATCCTATACACATAGAAGAGTACAATACAAAAAGGTAAGTCCAAGCCCATTTCATTCAATAAAGACAAATAGTTTTTACATATGGTGAGGACTTTTCACATGTGAAGGGATAATATTCCTATACATCTCTATTCATTCTAAAAAGCAATACCCCTATTGGCTACATTTCTAATGAAAATTAAAAAACATCATTCAAGTATTCCCGGTATCTGCTAGCAGTGTTCCTGATCAGAGAGGCCTTTACTCACAGTTCATTCACCTTTCAAGCCACCCTATCAATTAAATTGTTTATCTGTTCTAATTTGTAATGGAAAAAAGTATTGTCTTAGAGTAGCGCACTATTACTTGTGGCCAGTGACTCATTGTTTCTATTTAGTATCTGAATTGTTTCTTTCCAACTGTTGGATATGGTCTCTAGCCTTTTGATGTTTTTCTCATTCAACATAAAGTTTAGTTATCTTTGTGTTCATTTGGAGATCAAATTTGATGATGTAATCTTGACATTCATCAAATTTCTACTTTAGTTCATTTATCTCTTCCTCAGTGATTAGTACTTAAAAGTGTATTTTTATCAAGGTTTTATATCATCATATTGCACTTAAAGTATAATTAAATTCCCTAACTTAAGCATGTTTTATAATAAAAAATTTGATAACATATGTAAATCCCGAGAAAATCAAGGCTGGATTAAATTAAAGAAAATAAACTAAACTAAAAAGAAGTGGCGGCAAAATGAATACATTTAAAGAAAATGGGGCCTAAATTCAAATAAGAATAATTATAGAGCATAAATACTACTCTTCTTACCAAAAACAAATCTGCAACTATCGTGAAGAAAGAAGAGAGGGAGTTTTGGTATCTATTTTTACAGATCAAGAGAGAAACACCAAATTTCAAGAACCCATCCAAGATTAAGGGTTATAGGTAAAATAAACACTGGTGGGCAAGGGATTAACAAGAAAAATTGAACAAAAAGAGAATAGGGGAGGGCCGGCTGTCATTAGAAAGAAAATGAGGGATCGAGACCTTGATTCGTACCGGGTAAGATATTTTAAACATGGTCTTGTGAGTTGTTTTAAAGTCGATTATGAATTGATGCATGGATGTTAAATTATAGATTTGAGTTCTATAACTCCAGATATAGTTAAAAATCTGAGGAGAGGTCAGACAGTAACAATTCAAAAACGAGACAGTAAAAGTTGGAGAGTAATAGTCCAAGTGTTTGTTGATGAGCAATTTTGACTATCTTAGAGGCAGAAATGGGTTCTCCTTAATTCATAGAACTTGTAGCCTCATCTCTTAGCTTTCCAACGAGACTAATCTCGAATGAATCAGAGTTCTATAACTCCAGATATAGTGAAAAATTTAAGGAGAGGTCAAACAGTAATAGTTCAAAAACGAGACAGTAACAGTTGAACAGTAACAGTCCAAATATGAAGAAAGGAATGATAACTGGGGTTGGACAAAGAACGACAATATTAATGGGTGAAATGATAAAAAAATAAAATATTAAGAAATGACTGAAAGAAAGACTTATTGGTTGTTGATACGGTTATTATAAAACATATCCTTGGGTGAGGAAAATTTATGAGATAAACCTGTGATTTGCAGGAGGGACCACAGGCGTGGTGCAACAGCAGCAGCAGGGGAGCACGAGTAGAGCTTCTTTTGCATGTAGGTGAATCGCATCTATACCTTCTAGTTAAATTCCATGATTTAATATATATTACTAATGTGAAATGTGAATTACTGAATGTATGTGTATTCAAGGGGAAAGGTTGTTATGTGAATTGCTAAGTGATGAAACTATCACTGACAAAGGAAATATGAGAAGTGTGATTTGAGGCGTAAATTAGCATACATTTAGTGTATGTTAGGATCCCGGGTAAGGGGATCGCCACGTTTGGACTAACATACATTTAATGTATGTTAGGATCCCGGGTAAAGGGATCACCATGTATTGGCTGGCATACATTTAGTGTATGTTAGGATCCCGGGTAAGGGGATCACCTTGCATGGACTCCTACGGGGTGATGCTGATGATACTAGTGAAATTGGTATCGGTAATGTGTTAAACAAAAATAATCATGTTTGAACTTATAAAGTCTGGAATAGAGGTTAATAGTGGTAGAGGGCACGATTACTAATAGTTGAATAAGGAAGAGATTCAAATGAGAACCAGAAGGGAGAAGTGAACAAAATATGAATGCATGTTACCCTGTTGATATTGTTAGATATTTGTGTTGTTATATTTATGTGATATTCACCTTTCAATAATATGTATTTCATTTCAGGATCATTGCATGCACGACAAGAGTAGATCCTAGTTTATGTTCCCTTTTTATAATTTAGATTCTAGGGGGTATACCCTTGTATTTTGTAAACATGAAAATGTTTGTGTAACTTAATTTGTATAATTAATGTTTAAACTTGATTGAATGAACTTAACTTTGTAGTTCATATAACCATATTTCATGTCTATGTATTTATTTATTTTTTTATCCATCCATAATGATATTTTGTTATATAATGTATATCATAAATATTGTGGATGATAGGTGTGAGGATATTTGTGGAAATTGAAACCCAGGATGATTCGGTCGGGATTTAAGTTATGAGATGCGAGTTATTAGAAGTGTAAACAGGTTACATGTCGATAACTTGGGACCTTCCGGTATAGGGAGGACTCCGTTGAAATTTCGGTAGATTTTAATACGAAAACCATGATATATATATATATATTAATTACTCTGTTTTTCAGTGGATATGAGATTGTTGTTTTTATCCTGGAATGGGGGATGTTACAGTTTTGGTATCAAAGCTCAGGTTGCTATTCCAGGGACAGGAATGATTATATGATTTTGAAATCTATTGCAAGATGGTAAGAACAAGGGAAGGAGCCAGGACTGATCCATCCCAGTTCGGGGAAGTGACAAGAGTTTTGAAATGAAAGTGATCCAGACTTGGATCCTTTGGCAGACACCTCCTCTCATATACCTGGAACATCAGTGTACTCTGAAGGTGGCGAGTCAGTGAGACTTCGAGATGATTCGTTGTCCCGTCAGGCCGATGTGTCCATGCCTGAGGTATCAGACAGACATGGGGGAGATAATATACCCCCACCAGTGGAACCGGTAGTTGTATCAAACCCATTTTCAGATCCTGCTTTTATGGAACATATAGTGAGAGCTGTAGCAGCGGAAATGGTAGCGGGAGCCTCCAATACAGCTCCTAGATCAGGGGGAGTAGTCACCATAGTGCAATGGGTGAAGGGTATGAGAGAGATGGGTTGTATGACTTACCGTGGCGAAGAGGATGCTGAGGTTGCTAGGCATTGGCTGAGGAAAGTGGAAAGAGTTATAAATCAGATGCAGGTGCCAGGGGAGCTACGGGTGGATTGCGTGACTCAGTTATTAGTTGATAGTGCCCACTCTTGGTGGGAGACCATTATAGAGAGGAGATCAGGGGAGGTATTGAGATGGAGGGACTTTCATGAAGAGTTTGAGGAGAGCTACTATTCTTGGGAGCATAGGAGGGAGAAAGAACATGAGTTTTTGGATTTGAGCCAGGGACATTTGACAGTTCTGGAGTATGAGAGGAGATTTCAGGACTTAGCAGCTTTTGCCTCCACTTACCTTCCCACAGAGCGCTACAGGGTGGAGAGGTTCCGTGATGGACTGAGGTGGGAACTGAGGATGATATTGATAGCCATGCAGTTTCAGTCTGTGCGGGAATTGGTACGGGCAGCTTAGGATATGGAGAGGGTAATAAGGGATACCTTGAAACCAGTGGTCGAGCAGAGTCAGGTAATTAGAGCTAAGAGGAGAGATTTTGAGTTTTTGACTGGGAGACCTCCTCTCCCAAAGAAAGAGAAGAGCGGGCAATCATCAAGTTACTTCCAGAGAAGAGGCGGGAGTTTCATCCCAGGAGGACAGTCTAGACAGGGAGTCAAAAACTGTTGGAGGGTCTACAGAGCAAAAGGGACTAGTATATCCATTTTGTTAGAGGTGTGAGCAGCGACACCCTAGAGATTGCTCTGCGATGCCGGGGAGATGTTATATTTGTAGAGGTGAGGGGCATCGATGGAAAGAGTGCCCACATGTAGGCAGAGGCTGTTACTATTGTAAGGACACAAGTCATAGGAAGAAGGATTGTCCTCGTAGAACTACCGAGGGAGCCCATGGTCAAAGGATTGAGGTTCAGAGCTAGCAGCAATCGGTGACAGTCAATCATCCTATCAGGCCTACCCAGTCAGGGACAAGTGCTACTCGTGGGAGGCCCAGAAATCAGGAGGGGAGGACTTAGGGTTAGGTATATCACATGACCTACGAGGATGTGGAGCTGTACCTGATGTGGTGACAGGTACTTTATAGTTAGATACGATGCAAGTTTATGCTTTAATTGATCCTGGAGCTAGTCATTCCTTTGTATCTTATAGAATTGTGAATAACTTGCATGTGTTATCTAGTAACTTGGGTGTAGGAGTGACGGTTAGTACACCTCTAGGGGAGAATATACATATTGATGATATTTATAAAGGGGTAAGACTATATATTTGAGGGTTAGAATTGAGGGTAGATCTTATGCCGTTAGAGCTATATGATTTTGATGTAATTTTAGGCATGGATTGGCTAAGTAAACATAAGGCACAAGTGGATTGTTTCACCAAGAAAGTGACAATCCAAGGAATAGGTGATAAAAGAGTAGTGTTTAAAGGGGAAAGAAAAGTAATTCCAAGTTGTGTAATCTTAGTCTTGGTGGCTAGAAAATTACTGAGGAAGGGTTGTTCTGCTTGGTTAGCCCATGTAACAGAGCTGGAAAAGGGTAGCATAGATTTGGCTAGTATTCTTGTTGTAAGAGAGTTTCGAGATGTATTCCCAAAAGAGTTGCCTGGATTACCTCCAATTAGAGGAATTGAAGTTTCCATAGAAACTATTCCAGGAGTTTCTCCTGTAGCCCATTCTCCTTATAGGATGGCACCTATGGAATTGGCGGAACTGAAGGTCCAGCTTTAGGAATTGTTAGATAAAGGCTTCATCCGACATAGTAACTCGCCCTGGGGAGCTCCAGTATTATTTGTAAAGAAGAAGGATGGCACCCTTCATTTGTGCATCGACTATCGTCAATTGAATAAAGTGACGGTGAAGAACAGGTATCCACTTCCACAAATAGATGACTTGTTTGATCAGTTGAAGGGTGTTAGGGTGTTCTCTAAGATAGATCTAAGATCTGAATACCACCAGTTGAGAATCAAGGAATAAGACATACAAAAGACTGCATTCTGAACCCGTTATGGGCATTACGAGTTTTTAGTGATGCCTTTCGGGTTAACCAATGCTCCGACCATGTTTATGGACTTGATGAATCAGGTGTTTCAGCCTTACCTAGACCAATATGTGGTTGCATTTATTGACGATATCTTGGTGTATTCAAACTCTCACTTGGACCATGAACAACATCTAAGGGTTGTGCTACAGACCTTAAGGGAGAATCAATTATATGCCAAGCTGGATAAGTGTGAGTTTTGGCTCCAGGAAGTGGTATTTTTGGGCCATGTAATATCCGCAGAAGGAATACTTGTGGATCCAAGAAAGGTTGAGGCCGTATTAAAATGGGAAAGGCCTACAATGTGACTAAAATCCGGAGCTTCTTGGGCCTTGCTGGATATTACCGGAGGTTTATTGAGGGGTTCTCCACCATAGCATCACCTTTAACTAAGCTGACCCACAAGGAAGTCAGGTTTGTTTGGTCGGAAGAGTGTGAAGCAAGCTTTCGAGAACTGAAGGAGAGGCTCACTTCTGCTCCTATGTTGGCCCTTCCATCGAGGACAGAAGGGTTTGTGGTATATAGTGATGTCTCAAAAAGGGGTCTGGGATGTGTATTGATGCAACACGGGCGTGTGATTGCTTATGCATCAAGATAGTTAAAGTCGCATGAGCTGAATTACCCGGTTCATGACCTAGAACTTGTAGTGGTGGTGTTTGCCTTAAGAGTATGGAGACATTATTTGTATGGGACACAAGTTCAAATCTTTACAAACCATAAAAGTTTGAAGTATTTGATGTCACAGAAGGAGTTGAACTTGCGGCAGAGAAGATGGGTAGAGTTAATAAAAGATTACGATTGCGTTATTGACTACCATCCTGGTAAGGCTAATGTAGTAGCCGATGCCTTGAGTAGGAAGGGAAAAACAGTGATGAATGATACGGAGCTTAAGGAACAGGAAAGTATAGTGGAATTAAAGAAAATGGGCTTGTGACTAAGTGTAGGGCCTAAGGATCACTGTTAGCTCAGTTAAAGATCTGATCTATGCTTCGAGACAATGTCTTGGTGGCTCAACAAGCAGATGGGAAAGTAAAAGAGATCAAGGAGAGGGTAAACAAGGGTATAGAGACATCATTTCAAATGTTATCTGATGGGCTAATAGCTATGGGTAGGCGAATTTATTTGCCTGAGGATAAGACTTTGAAAGATGAAGTATTAAGAGAAGCGCATGAATCTCGATTTGCTACTCATCCTGGGAGTACAAAGATGTATAGGGATTTAAAGGAATACTACTGGTGGCCAAATATGAAGAGGGAAATGGCAGAATTTGTGTCGAACTATGGGATTTGTCAACAAGTAAAGATAGAACACCAGAAACCTGCAGGGAAATTACAGTCATTATCAATTCCAGAATGGAAATGGGAGGATATTTCTATGGATTTTGTGATGAGATTACCCAGGGGAAAGAAGGGGAATGATGTCATATCGGTGGTCGTGGATCGACTAACAAAATCTGCTTTGTTTTTGCCTATGAAGATGACTGATTCGGTGGATAAGTTGGCAAAATTGTATGTAAATGAAGTAATCAGACTTCATGGAGTGCCAGTTTCAATTATATCGGATCGGGATCCAAGGTTCACAGATCGGAATCCAAGGTTCACATCGAGGTTGTGGCCTAGCTTACAACAGGCAATGGGGACAAAGTTGAATCTGAGCACGACATTTCATCCTCAAACGGATGGTTAATCTGAAAGGACCATTCAAACTCTGGAAGATCTCCTGAGGTCCTGTGTGCTGGAGTTTAGAGGGAATTGGGAGGATTTTCTGCCATTGGTGGAGTTTACTTATAATAATAGCCATCAAACTACTATTGGTATTGCTCCATATGAAGCATTGTATGGAAGGAAATGTCGTACCCCAATTTGTTGGGAGGAAGTAGGAGAAAGGAAGCTTTTGGGACCTGAAATGGTGCAACTGACAACTGACAAGGTGAGGGTGATCAAAAAGAGGATGAAGGAAGCCCAGGATAGACAAAAAAGTTACGCAGATCGCCGAAGAAGGCCCTTGGAATTCCAAGTGGGGGATAAAGTATTTTTGAAGGTGGCTCCTTGGAAAGGCATCATTCGATTTGGAGTAAAAGGGAAATTAGCCCCGAGATATATTGGCCCTTTTGAGATTAAGGAAAGAATCGGGCCCGTTGCTTATCAATTAGAATTGCCTGTATATTTGGATAAGATTCACAATATGTTTCATGTGTCATTGCTGCGAAAGGCCAAGATAGACCCCTCACGGGTATTGCCACAGGTTCCTTTGAAGATTAAAGGGGATCTAACCATGAAAACTAAGCCCGTCAAGATCTTAGATCGAGATGAGAAGTTGTTGAGGAATAAGAGAGTTCCCTTGGTGCGAGTATTATGGAGAAGCTATCGAATAGAAGAAGAAACATGGGAAAGAGAATCCGAGATGAAGGAGAAGTTTCCGCACTTATTCTCCGACATAGGTACGTAACTTGAATTTCGAGGACTAATTTTTTTTATTAAGAGGGGAGAATGTACATCCCGAGAAAATCAAGGCTGGATTAAATTAAAGAAAATAAACTAAACTAAAAAGAAGTGGGGGCAAAATGAATACACTTAAAGAAAATGGGGCCTAAATGCAAATAAGAATAATTATAGAGCATAAATACTACTCTTCTTACCAAAAACAAATCTGCAACTATCGTGAAGAAAGAAGAGAGGGAGTTTTGGTATCTATTTTTACAAATCAAGAGAGAAACACCAAATTTCAAGAACTCATCCAAGATTAAGGGTTATAGGTAAAATAAACACTGGTGGGCAAGGGATTAACAAGAAAAATTGAACAAGAAGAGAAGAGGGGAGGGTCGGCTGTCATTATAAAGAAAAGGAGGGATCGAGACCTTGATTCGTACCGTGTAAGATATTATAAACATGGTCTTATGAGTTGTTTTAAAGTCGATTATGAATTGATGCATGGATGTTAAATTATAGATTTGAGTTCTATAACTCCAGATATAGTTAAAAATCTGAGGAGAGGTCAGACAGTAACAATTCAAAAACGAGACAGTAAAAGTTGGACAGTAACAGTCCAAGTGTTTGTTGATGAGCAATTTTGACTATCTTAGATGCAGAACTGGGTTCTCCTTAATTCATAGAACTTGTAGCCTCATATCTTAGCTTTCCAACGAGACTAATCTCTCTTGAATTTGAGTTCTATAACTCCATATATAGTTAAAAATCTGAGGAGAGGTCAGACAATAACAGTTCAAAAAGGAGACAGTAACAATTGGACAGTAACAATCCAAGGTTTGTTGATGAGCAATTTTGACTATCTTAGAGGCAGAACTGGGTTCTCCATAATTCATAGAACTTGTAGCCTCATGTCTTAGCTTTCCAACGAGACTAATCTCGTATGAATCAGAGTTCTATAACTCCAGATATAGTGAAAAATTTAAGGAGAGGTCAAACAGTAACAGTTCAAAAACGAGACAGTAACAGTTGAACAGTAACAGTCCAAATATGAAGAAAGGAATGATAACTGGGGTTGGACAAAGAACGACAATATTAATGGGTGAAATGATAAAAACATAAAATATTAAGAAATGACTGAAAGAAAGACTTATTGGTTGCTGATACGGTTATTATAAAACATATCCTTGGGTGAGGAAAATTTATGAGATAAACCTGTGATTTGCAAGAGGGACCACAGGCGTGGTGCAACAGCAGCAGCAGGGGAGCACGAGTAGAGCTTCTTTTGCATGTAGGTGAATCGCACCTATACCTTCTAGTTAAATTCCATGATTTAATATATATTACCAATGTGAAATGTGAATTACTGAATGTATGTGTATTCAAGGGGAAAGGTTGTTATGTGAATTGCTAAGTGATGAAACTATCACTGACAAAGAAAATATGAGAAGTGTGATTTGAGGCGTAAATTAGCATACATTTAGTGTATGTTAGGATCCCGGGTAAGGGGATCACCATGTATTGGCTAGCATACATTTAGTGTATGTTAGGATCCCGGGTAAGGGGATCACCATATAAAAAAAAAAAAGATAATCATCCCAACCCAAGAAAGTTAACCTTAAACATTAGAATAAAATTTTGTTTTCTTCCAAGTAAAGCCTCATAACTATGTGTTGATATATTGAGCACAAAAGACAAAAGAAAGGTTTATTAATATCTTGGTAAAGAGGTATTGAGCAGACATATAAATCGAATGAGTTTGTATCTGAATAGATTAATGGAAGTTGAATGATGAATGTCTTGCTTTGTGGAACTTGCAAATTGTTTTTCTATTTTAACGCTATGATTACTAGGGACTAGTAATAAGCTAGTTGGGGGGTGTGATTAGTACTTAAAAGTGCATTTTTATCAAGGTTTTATATCATCATTTTGCACTTGAAGTATTAATAACTCCTTAACTAGAGCATGTTTTACAATAACATGTCTAATAATATAAGATACCTTTAATTTATGGTAAATGTTCATCTTAAATGCAGGCCTATCACATAAATCAAATGCTTGATTGATGAGTTTAACTACTGAAATTGAGAAGACAAAGAGGGCTAAGCTTAGAAAATAGATGCTGGTAGAATTCAAATTGGAACACCATTCATTTATTGGATCATAATTGGAGTTGTAGAACTTGGATTTAGGTCTGGTTTATTTGGATAGAAAGTAAGACATAGGCCTAAAACTTTCATGAAGAGTCCAAGATTTAAAAGTACCATTTTCGAGTTCAAATGGTAGCAACAACGGAGAAGTCGGAATTTGTCCTACAACCTAGACATTGTTCACTATTCAGCCCATATCTCGAGTTCTAGAAGTCCAAATGACCTCATTCTTGTTTTTGTTGGAAAGCTGAGACAATTTCCCAGAACTTTCATGAAGACTATCTGTTCAAATTTTGATGTTAGCAATAACGTTTTCTGCAGACAAAAAGATAAGGATTGTTACCAAGTCAAGAGGTGGCCACCCACTCAACAATTAGTCATCAAATCAATAGTTCTGAATTTTAGCCTATAAAAGGAGGCATTTGGCATGCATTTAGGCATCTTGGTTTTCAGATTAAGATCATGTTCTTGCTCTCTTTCTTTATATTTTTGTAATGC
The DNA here is from genome assembly GCF_000002775.5 of Populus trichocarpa. Classification (NCBI taxonomy): domain Eukaryota; kingdom Viridiplantae; phylum Streptophyta; class Magnoliopsida; order Malpighiales; family Salicaceae; genus Populus; species Populus trichocarpa. The sequence goes on from NC_037295.2 coordinate 9,420,771, forward strand.
TTAAGTTTTTCTTTCATTAATCTCTTGTTTATGCCTTTCATTTCCTTTACTATACTTATATAATCATGTTCTCCTCTTGTTTATTTATGTTTCTCTTCTTCATTATGTTTAGCTAAGTTTATTATGTCAAGGTAAAAAGGTTTCATTAATGGTGTTAGTATAATAAATATAATATAAACTCAATATGGACTTCAATGATTATATCCTAAACAACTTGCTATTAACATGTCTTATCATTTTTATCTTATTAATTCGTAATACCTTGCTTGTTAAATGGTTAATCTAAATTTGTGTTGTATAACACTTGATACAACAAATGCTTGGCACTTTCATAGCCAACCGTATGGTATAACCTACACCTGTGCTATGAAAGGAACTTGATTTGTTGTTAACATAAGTTAGCATCATGAATTCCTGATAATATTTAAAAGTTTAGTGTTACTTAAATAAGATAATTAATATGATCATGTTAATAATTTATAATGAGCTATTAATGACAAATCATCCGATTAGAACCTTCTTTGTGTGTGGTTTCTAGTTAAGTAATAAAAAGAGTTTATATTATACTTATTTGAAATATCATTGGTGGATCCTCTAATCTTGACAACTGTTTTTATCATTGTTTAATTTTCACATTAATCTTACATCTCAAAGTCCTCTTTAACTCATCATCATCATCATCATCTTCATCATCTTATTATTATTATTATTATTATTATTATTATTATATAGTTAACCTCTCTGTGGTTCGACCCCGGTCTTGTCGGGTTATTTATTACTTCGACACTCCTACACTTGGGAGAAGACATCAATCTTTTGGTCGTGTCACTTCAGGACCAACCAGACCACCAACTAGGTACTCCGATGCTAGATAATTTTCTTCTCTCCTTGCGTTGAAACCATGGTCATTGCATGCAGAACATGAATTCATATTGCATATAGCGCAAGATTCAATTAAGCATGATCATTAGGCCAGTGACCATGCAATGATGGACTGGACCCATTCCAGCCCAGATGGTTGGGCCAAGTCCAGCCCAACACTTAAAAAAGGGCAAGTTTGTTGTCGGCCCAACCCAACCTAGATTGTTAGGCTGGCCCAGCCCAATATATTTAATAATAATATAATAAAATAATGAAAAAAATCAAATTTTTCAAGGGCCATTTTAAAAATATTTGTGGGCCCCTCGCATGTTTTCCTAAAATTACGCTTTGGTTAAAAAAAAAAATTAAGGCTGCATGCAAAGGTATTTTTATCTTTTTCATATGGTTTTGTTGTAAATCTGAATTAGGGTCAAGGGTAATTAGGTGTGTGTGTGTATTCAAAAATGGTTGGCGCGTGTCAGACACATGCTAGCAAGTGGGAGTCACCCGCGCTGTTCTGATGGTGCATGCGATGTTCGATACGCCTCACCACCCCCATCACGATGATGAGGTGCGTGTGCAAAGACGGCACGTGGAGGAGCTACAACTTGGGTTTTTTCCCTCCCTCCCTCTTTCTCCTCTCTCCTCCTAGAAAACCGTGTGACCATTGTAAAAAAACAAAAAAGTCTATCAGTTTGTTTGTTAAGTCAAATTAGTTTCTCATTCTATTGATTGCAATACATTTGGCCTTGAATTATTTATTGAGTTAATTTATTTTTTTAATTTCATCATTTCACACTTAATTTTTATATCAGATTTGGTCCTTATTTTTTTAATTGCAATGTATTTGGTCTTAAATCATTTATCAAGTTTTTTTTCAAATTCATCCCCTTACACTTGATTTTTATATTAGATTTGGTACTCATTCTTTTAATTGTGATGTATATGGTCTTGAATCTTTTTATTGAATTAATTTGTCTTTTAATTTCATCTCTTGATATTTTATTTTTATATCAAATATGATCCATATTATTTTGATTGTTATTTGTAGTTGTTCTTATTCTTTTTTTTTTATTGAAATTGTTTTTCAATTTCATCCCTTATAATTTAGTTTTGTTTTTGTTTTTTTTTCAAATTTGGTTGTCTTTCTTTTTAAATCTATATTTTTTAAATCACTTTTTTTTTAAGTGTATCCCTAATTATTTTGGTTAGTTAGGAACTTTACATTATTATTTTTTCAAGTTTGACTTTAATGTTGTGATACGACCTCATGATCTGTGTCATAAATTCTGAAAGTTGGGTCAGGTTAGCTTCAGTTATTTTTAATTATTTTTAAAAAATTTCATCCATCATCATTGAGTTTGTTGGAAATTGGTATTCTTTGTTTTTTTATTTTTTTAGATTCATTTGTTAATTTGATTTGTTTTCAATTTTGCCCTTCAATTAAAAAATTTTGTTTGTCCTCTCAATTTTTTTTTTCTAGTGAGGTATTTATTATCTTAATTGCTATTTCTCTATCTTTCAATATTTTTTATTTTATCATTCAACATTTCATTTATTAAGATTTGATTTCCTAGGTTTTTCTGATTGTTTATAGGCCCTACTCAAGAGTCAATATAGGACAATTTACGGGTCGCGAGTTTAGTAGTTTGGCTAGAGTTAACTTAAACCAACCAAATCTTTTTGTTTTATAAAAAAATCAAAATGATACAATTTTGAAAAAAAATAGAGAAAGGAAAATAGTCAAGGGATTTTGAACCTGTTTTGACTTGATTTTTCCCGCGTTAACCGAAACATGGGTTAGCCCGAGTTGTTGACCTTCTTACACTTGATCAATTCTCCTCTAATTTTTTTGAAACTTGGCCTGGTCTAAGCTGAGGGTCACGGGTCAACTCATCGGGTCGAGCCAGGTTTTAAAATAGTTACTTTTCAAATATGATGCTTCCAGATTAGTCAGTACCTAGGGTTATGGGTTTAAAAATGTTATATGGATTGATGTCGTTTTTTTTCTCAATTACATAATTTGAAGTTGTTCGTTTTAAAAATAGAGCTTCGTTATTTTCTTTGGTTTTCTTTTCAATCAGGTTATTTCTATCTCATGATCTAGGTGGGAGGTTTATCTGGGTGGCTAGGGTTTTTTTGAAGTCGTTTTTTTATTCTTTTTGATTTTATCCTTTAAAATTTAATTCTTTTTAAATTTTTTTTTTTATTAGATTATCCTATCCACATGATCCTACTCACGGGTTTTGGATAATCTCATTTAGTTTTGCACTATTAACAATTGTTATTTTTTTTTAGTTTTTTTTATGATTTCATGGAGTTTATTTTTTTATTTTTTAAAATATAATTACAATACTTCAATATTTGTTTTTTTAAAAAAATTAATCAATCCACGTCAAAACACGTGCCATCTATAAAAATTATGTATATATATCCTCTCTCCGGCAAGAAATTGTGGAGAGAGAGAAGAAAAGTGGGCAGGACAGGAGCAGAGAAAATCAATGGCTGCAGTGACAAGTGCATTGATAGCAATAGCAGGAGTGGTTCTGGGTTGGATAGCAATAGAGATTGCTTGCAAGCCATGTCTCGAGAAGGGCCGTGAAGCCATCGATCGATCTCTCAATCCTGATTATGACCCTGACGATGATGAGATTCGCGTCCCAATTAACCCACCAAACTGATCTCCAACAACAACCGAATCCACGGCCCGACCTTGATTCCCCCATCGCCTCGGTTTCTTCAGCAGCAAAACCAGCAATCAAGGCTGTCTGATTCTTAGTTTTAAAAGTCTTTTCTTGGATTGCCGTTATTTGAAAATATTTTTGTCTTTCTTTTCGGCTTTTTCTACGGGACTGACTCTGTGATCCAGTTTGGTATTGTGGTGTGCCTGAGTAATTTGAAGTTTTTTCTTTTGTGTTAAATTAATTTTATTAGTAATCGTAGATTGTTGTTTTTTTCAGTGATTTTAGATTGTTTGGATATTAATGTAAAAGATAAATTTTAATAAAAAAATATTATTCTAATATATATATATATATAATATCCGTGTTATTTGCTTTGCTGTACAGTTGTTGGAAAACTACCAGTAAAAGAAGCACATATGCTTCAAAGAAGATTTTAGATCAAATCTACAAGTGGGACTTGTTGAAGAAGATTTAGTCGAGAAAATCATACCTTTACACTACCTCTGATACTTCGCGTTCGACTCGTGTAATCCAAGCTCCATCTACTCAATTTATCACTCAACTTTAACACCTTGACACACTATACAAGGAAAACATATCCGTAGATGACCATAAGAATTGGAATTTTTCCTCAATGAACAAACTAAAACATGATCAATCACGTAAATTCAAAGCAAACTCACAAAACCTAGAAGAAAATGGAAACTGTTCATTCTGCATGGTGCTATGGCTTAGAAATTTAACGCTCGGAGGACATAAAATCGGCAGATATCTTGCGTCCATCTTTTTTTTCCTTCAAAAATAACCTTAATTTAGGCACAAACATATATGTTCACATCTTGTTGTGTCAAACGTAGTTAATTTTCTGCATAAATAAAAATGCAGTTAATTTTATTATATTCAATTACCAAAATAACAATCTAAAACATTTTTTACTTAGAAATATATTAAAATAAAAAAATATATTTTTTAAAAATCATATTTACATCAAAACAATCTGAAAATAAAAAAAATTATTTTAAACAAAAATAAATTTAAAAATTTAAAAAAACATAGTTTACATCTCATTTTCAAACACACTCTAAATTGCATGTCACAACTGGTTGAGTTTGCTTCAGAGCCTTTCTGAGGAATCAACGAGCACAGAAAATGTGCAAATTAATTAGATTGAATCGATCAGTAACAATTGTACAAGGTTTGGGACTATATTGGTAATAGGATTTATACGGGTGAAGTTACCTATAAAATTTGAGATGAAAATAAAAGAACCAAAGTAGTAAAATCAGAACAAAGGGCAACATGAGAACTATGCCTTCAAATGCAACAACAGCCGTTGAATAAGAATAAAACTATGAGCTCGATTTGAACATGAATTGTAAAGTTCGAGGTGTAAGTAAACATGCATCATCCCCAGTCCTATTAAAGCTCCATCATTCTTATTATGGCTGGTGAAAATGCCAGTTTGCTTTTCTCACCTCTCCTGTCTCTCGCATAAGCCACTCCTGGGAGCGGAGCTTAATTTCCCCTTTTCTTTTGAATCAAATTCCCCCCTTTACCTCAGGCGACTCAGAGAACATATAACAGCAGAGAAAGTAATGGACTGAGGCAGAATACGCTTTACAACTACAGTGTTGATTGCAGCAAAAATAAACAACTACATACTGTACATTAATCTGACCACAATGGAACACCTGCCTCTTGGATGGGACAGAAGTTTCCCGTGCCATTTACAAGGACACAATTGGTGTGGCAGTGTGTTAAGCCAAGTAATTGTATATCTGAGGGTTGTTCTTGTCTCGCTCCAGGTATTCCCTGTCGATAAGACTTTCTATCCTTTTCTTCAAATCAGCCGGCTTTATAGGAAACTTCAGCTGTTTGCAACATAAAATATTTGTTTCATGAATATCAATATCCAGCAAGAAAGTTTCAGAACTGGGTAAAGTTTGCCTCCCAATTTCATTCATCTACCAAAGTGACAAATCACAGTACATTTGGGTGACATTTCATAAAGTAAAACGAAGAGATGATCAAGAACCCACAAAGTCTGGATTCATCCCTACTCACGAAAAATAAAATGAAGCAGATTTACCTGCTGGAATAGTTCAGTTATAAGAAGCGTGTGACTTAGCACTTTCCTTGTCTTCATTATCCGAACAATCGCAGCATCGACCTGTAACATATTAGGCAATATCACAAATATTACATCCAGCAATTTCACATCTTTGTTGAATTTTCATTACAAGAAACTGATTTTATTAAAAATGGAACTTGAGTGAAGGTTAACCTGGTATTGACGATCCTGAAACACTCTCTCAGTGGTGCTTGTGTTCTCTTCTACAGTTTCCTTCATCTGGATTGCATTGACCTGCATCCCAAAACAAGTGTTGCCTCAAAGATCCAAAATACGACTGGCAAAGAAAAATCATGGAAGTACCTTAATAATTATAAAAGCACTTTACTTCACAAGGTCAACTCTTCGCATTAGCCATGCTCATGCAAGTAGAAAAAAAAAGCTATTTTGACTGTAGATAGATATGAAACTGATACCTTTATTCGATAGAGTGGAGCTGTAAATCCTTCATTGAACACAAAGGAATCATCCTCCTCCACATCCCTCCCTTTGGGCAGCTGTAAACCATAATTTTATAATAAGGAAAAAAGGGATGAGCAAAACCCAACATTAAACAATTTTATCAGCATTTGTAAGATCACACACGCGATACAGTTAATCATCGCCTACCTTTTGCAGAACCCGAACTTTTCCACATGCCAGAGACTGCAAAGTTCTTCTAAGCTCCTTGTCTTCTATGCCAGTAGAGTCTTTGATATCTTGAAAACTAAGCTTTTGGGCATCATTAAACAGCATCAGAACGACAGTCTGGAGTAGAAGGCATGAGATGGTCAACAATTAGAAGATGTCCACTAACACAGGTCGCATCCATAAAAACAAATGAACAGTAAGAGACAATGTAAAGGGCTATGCATTGAAAACTAAAAAAGACCAACCTGAAATAGAGAAACTGCCAGCTCCTTTTTACCTTTTGGAAACTCAGCTTTCAATACACAATGACCCAATGAGTTTTGCCACATTAAGCGCCTTCCACTATACTTGCTTAAGTAGAATTCTTTGAATATATCCTATATATAAGGCAATTGTTTATTCAATATTTTAGTGGCTGTAGATGTGGGAGAAACATCAGGTCTTTTGCAAAATACCTGATAAACATTCAGCTCATGAGGAAGCCTAACATCCATGGGTGGATATGTGGGCCAGTACCTGCAGTCCAGCCAACCAAATAAATTAAATTTCTGTAGGAATTAAGGAACTAAATATACAAATTTTACATCAAATACAAACAAAAAGGATCCAAAACCAACCCAGTGGTTAAAACATGTACACTCATTTCAATCCCTGATGGAAGTTTTGTCCTGGCCTGAGATGATTGTCGGAAGGACTCATTTATCTCCTTTGATAGTTCAATATCCTGAAAAAGCACCACCAAGACAAAGAAAACGATAAAAATAAGCCATCTTCATCACTGGTAATCCATATGAAGTTACTAAATGAAAGAAAGAGGATATTAGGATTTAATAGATACAATGGCATATAGAACCTCAATTCTAAATCTAAGAAATTCAAAGCAATGGTTACTTCCCAAAAATAAAATTCAATAAACAAAAATCCATGTATGAAACCAGCATCAAGAATATGCATTTTTTTTCCTCAGGGAAACAATTTTATCATTGTACATGCATGTTACTGAGTTCAAACTTTAATTTCTTCTAACATTTCAACTACCTTCAAGAAATGACAACCCTGTGTCACTCACGGAGTCCAATCAAGAACCATTTCAACAGACATGTTATATTATGTATATATAAACCACACATTCAGCGGTCAAGAAATGTGTTTACAGACATTGAGAATCAAAGTTTACATTTACTTTTTATCTTTATCATTATTTCTGTTTTAGGTGCACATGCATGCAATGTTGTAGGGATTGGGAGTTGGAGGCAAAAGTAGCACATGCACTCATGTAATGTGGGAAAACTGAAAATGGGTGAGAGGGATATAAAGTTTCTCCGTGTTAATCTGAGCTTCATCCAATTAATATTGCCACCTCTGTTAGTGTATTTGGCATGAAAGCATTGCCGGGGGCATGAGAGCTTCACAAAATTTATGTTGTATAACAATAAATTACCATCCTCCAATTAGTAGTTAGTGAGAAAAGTAGAACAAAGACGAGTCGTTGATGAACTTGTATAAATAGTGCAGACCTTAAACATTCCTTCAAGCTTGTTTGTAAACTGGCTACCACATTCAGTTTTCAGCTGCAATGACAACACAAACATATTGATTTCATTGATAGAAGAAAAGGACTCGGAAAACATTTACTCATAAAAGTTGTTGTGGTTAACCTTAGATATCATAGATTTCTCTGCATCAATAGAAGCGCTTTTTCCCAACAGCAGTCTTTTTGCAAGATCCTTCTTATAAAATGCTTCAAAGACATCCTTACCCTTCATAAAACAAAAGAAACGGAAGATGCACGTATCTCAGCATCATTTTGTTTTGTACAACACCAAAAATATGATAGTAAGGAAAAACCTGGTGAGCTAGTAGTGAAAATACTGACTTCTTTAACACATAAGATTACCTGAATAAACCTGAATAAAACCAAAACTTTATCAAGTGTACCCTCCAACTCTTCCTCGGATGTACCCTTATTCCCAGCACGAAGCTTCTCGTCCAAAAACTTTGCAATCAGCTCAGCAGGACGGTTCTATCAAATGGAGAACAAAATTAGAAATTTAGGAAGTCAAAAACAACACTATAGAATGAGTATTGACAGCCAACTAATAAAAACTCATAGAACAATGAAAAACAACAATTTATGGGATTTCATCATCTACAGTTCACAAACTATTAGATATCATGTGTGCACCAAAATCTTTCGCCAATAAACAGAGACGTACAAGATTAAATTGTATTCCCATGACGAAATCAACTATCACCAGAAACTAGTAAAAAAACAACATAGAAAGCACCCTCAAGTATATACATTTGTTTTGGCATGGGTGTGAGGTTGTGTTATTTCTGATGTCTTCCAAATGGAATCAACACATTGCATCATATAACTTTATATTTTAGTCCTATTGCAAACCATAAGAAATCACTAGTATTTTCTGACGTCAATTAATGATCATAAAAGCATAGGGAAAGCGTGCGACCTCCTTGCACCAAAAGAATACAAGTCACATGGAATATCATTACTGGGGTTTTTGCGAATATACAAACATCTAATAATATGAACCGGAACAAAGAAGAAGAAGAAGAGCATTAAGAAAAAAAAGAGGGAAAAGAACGGTAATCTTCAAGAGCCCAATGACCACCCCACTAATAATCTATTATTGCCTAAATACACATTTCTGTAAATTCCAACAGATACATCATGAAATTCTTTTCAAATTACAACCTAATACCGAGGAGGATTTTTTCAGTTGGTCATTGACTTAGCAGCTGCCTAGCCTTGTTACATGCTTGGGCCCAAATAGGTGTGAAAATAGCAGTCCTTATCATGCTTAAAGATATTTTATCTCACAAAAGAAACTAAAAGCTGATTTAAGCAAAAAAATATATCAAGTAAAAGAAAACGCTTGACGAATGTTTTTTTCCATGGCTATCTTGTGATTACTACACAGCAAAATGAATATTCTTCCAATGCGATATGCTTGGCTGATCATTAAACATGTAAATTGTAGAACTCAAAAAACTCAATTTATTGAATACGTAATTTCCCACAATAAAGAAATCAGACAGCTTTGTCCTCCTCTCCACCTCCCCTTCTCCCCAAAGAAAAGAATGCCACAAATAGTAACATAGATTCATGGATGAGGATGAAAATAACAAGGACAAAGCACTTAACCCAAACAGTTTAGTGTTTCTTTATTTCTTTTTCTTTTTTTCTGCACAGTATTTAGGTATATATCCAAATTCAATGATGGATTATGTACGCATATCCTCTAGCAACGATATGGGAGCTATGCATCAGGGAGGCTTTCCCAAGGGATTAAAAAACATACAGGAAAAACTTATAGGAAACTTTGTCTCTTTCATTCCTAATTAGAAATGCTGGAAGGACATTACAGAGCGAGAGATCATGAAGAACAAGCATAGGAAAAACACTCGGAAGAAATACACAATAGACAAGAACATTTTATTTTATTAGTTAAAGAAAGAAAGGTAAACACACATGTAAGAAGACTGATGACCCATTTGGCTTACTACTTAAAAAGCCACATTACAATTTGATGAAATTATAAGTGACTTGGGCAACTGGCCAACTGTAACTTGTTCTGAACTAATAAATTATACATAACATCTTCAATGGAATTTCTGACACTGATAAATATTTGCTTCATGCAAGACCCAATTTTGTCTCTAACCCATAGCTTTTTTATAACCCGATCACTTTATTTTGAGAGCCCCTTAGTCAAAATCAAAACCTGGAAATTCTATATTTTCCCATAACCTAGCCCCAGTGCTGTTACAAGGTGCACCGCACCTTAGGTGCTAAGCACAAAACTAAAACACTTTTCAAACCCTAGGGGAGGCACCATAAACAAGGAACAAGGGTCTGCTAAAAACACTCCGGGAAAAAAAATAAAAAGTAAAAAAATAACATTTGCTAGATGAAGATGTCATCTATTTCTTTTTCATATCAAGTTTTATAAGGTTATGTGAATGATATTTAGAAGTTTAGGTGATATTAGTTATGATCTACAGTGGTTTCTACCAAGAAAAAAAAGACTTTTCAGCCACATTCTTATGGCCACACAAGTTTTACCGGGGATATTTTGTAAGCAGAGGAAAGATTCGATTTATGATTCCCCCACCCCAAAAACAAAAAAACTAACGAGAGAGAGAAGAGAAAAACCATCATATATTAGGTATTATAGGCCTTGCTTTGCTCAAGTGTACAACTAGGCTCCAAGAGCCCTTAGCACTTACCTGACAAAGTGCTATTTCTGACATAGCTTAACCAATAAATAAGCAGTTGTAACACCTGTTCAGTATTGATGTGTAGGGATGTGCCTTGCTTTGCTCAAGTGTACAACTAGGCTCCAAGAGCCCTTAGCACTTACCTGACAAAGTGCTATTTCTGACACGGCTTAACCAATAAATAAGCAGTTGTAACACCTGTTCAGTATTGATGTGTAGGGATGTGCAGCTGCAGCTGCTGAGCTACAGTTTGAAATGAAAGTAGCACTAGTAGAAACAATGTTAGGTAACTAACTACTGCAGTTTTAAAAAATTATATTTTTACTTGATAGACTTGACTACAAGTTCCTTTGTTTTTGGTTGAACACAGGTACCTTATTTTGATCCAAAAACAAAGCAATTCCTTTATAAGAGGTTAATGTTTCTTTTTTTTTCAAGACAGATCACCTTAACCAGTGCCCATTTCATACCGGAGAAGCCAATGTATGAACAAGGATTAATTTTACATCCCCACTAGCTACTCTAGGTTGGAGGGTGGGTCATGGCATGGAAGTTATATGCACCTTTCCATACTTTGAATCAGGTGTGCTTCACATAATTTCCTCTGCAATATTGGGCTTTGATGTTATTTATCATGCACTTCTAGGACCCAAGACTCTTGAAGAATCTTTACCATTTTTTTGTTATGTATGGTAAGATAGAAATTAAAATGACAACAATTTTAGGTGTTCACATAATCTTGCCAGGTATAGGTGCTTTTCTTCAATTATTCAAAGCTCTATACTTTTAAGAAACAAAAGTGGCTAAAAGAAGCTGAGAGCAATAGCAACCAAACTACTTTTTCTCTCTCCATCAAATTACCCGGAGAATCCCACACTACGATTTTCTCAGGAAAGATATTGCATGATAAATTGTACCACAGGACATTTTCTTAATGTGTTACTTTTGGTAGAAAACTAGCATATGATCCCAATATCAATTTTGATTGAACAGTAGTCTGATTCTATCAATAAAAGATGTGCCATTTTGTTGAATAACACTGCAAATGCAAATCACTGCATTAATTTAAAGCTAAATTAATCTAACTTTCACCACTCTAATATTGTCCATTTATATTGCAAATTCTACCATTAACCACTTCAGATATGTCAGTATGTATGCTGTAAATTTAACAATTAAAATACTTCAGACATGTCTGAAGCCCAGAAAAGTTTTACCTTAGCCTCACCAGATCTGCAAACTAAGAGTCATTTGGTGACATTTCTTTAACAATTACATTTAAGCCTGCCTTTATGGCATTTAAAGTGTTTTAAGAAAACATGTTAGAACATTCATGGAAAAGTTCAATAGCTCTTTTTTCCTCTCTTACCAGCATTAACTTTTTAGGTACCACTAATTACTTTTTAACCAAAAAAAAATATATATCCATGCATAATCAGTAGACATAAGTATGGAGCAAAAGGTTGAAAATACCTATCATTTGCTGGAAAATTTCATTCATATTTTTATCTCCAATTTAGTATTTCTAAAAGGTAAGTGTCGCTGTTCATTTGATTGTTGTTTACTTTCCTAACTCCTCATTTACCTTTTATTTTACTTGTCTTTCCATTTTCTTTCAACATGACAATGGTGAAAACTTGTAAAGATTTGAACTCAACATTTTGTGGGGTTTGATTATCAGAATTTACTGTAAATTGTATGTGAAAAGGTATCATTTTTTTCTCTTATTCTTTTAGAAAATTTTCAAGAACATTTATAGCTATTGCAAACATTTTGTAGTAATCTCATGCAGCACACAGGTGATAAGCTTGTTGAATACGATAAAATTTTGCAACCAATTAAGATCGGACCAACAAAGCAATAGACTAACCTGGCGAAGATTAATTAGATGCTCAAATGCATCCTTTATGGTGATGCAGAATCCTTCATTCTTGGAGAAGCTTTCTTCCCATATTGAGTCAAGAGAAGCCTTAAATTCTAACAGGGAGGAAACCATATCTTTGTCCTTCTCTTCATCCATGACAATGCCCTGCCCGGTTCTTCTGATGTACATGCTAAGGGCCTGCCTTAATGACTCAAGGGCATTGACCCTTAAAAACAATGAGTACATTGTCTGAAGGTCCTTAATCCGATGTCCATCCATCAGCATCATGAACCCCTGGACAGAAGAGAGAAACAAATGATTATTCAAGCAATGAAAATAGATTGCACTTTTGAAGGAAGCTATGTATAACTAAAGGGCATTTGCACCTTATCAAGAATCGCGGATATATGGCGTTCAAGTAGCTGCGTTTCTGCAGTTGCTATTAGTGGCTTTTTAGTGCTTGCATCAATGTAAATATTACATCGATCTTGTTCTTCATTCAATCTTGACTGCAGGAATATGTAACCCACCAAATGTTCCAAGGGCAAACAAATATTAAGTAAAAGAACTAAAATAAAAGCTGCAGATAAAAGCAAAAGTGATTTTCATATTCCACTTTAATCCCAGATAATATCAGAGGAAAAACAAAAGGCACCTCCACGTGCTTCAAGTAATCTGGAACATCCGATTGCTGCATGTATTTCATGCCTTCAGCAGCATAGAATTCAGATGTGCACTCAAGGAAAGGTCTTTCAAAACTTTCTGCATAAATTCCTAGTGAAGTGAACATCTTCAAGAGATGGTCAAGGAGAGATCTATCAGCTGATTCACCTAATCTGCAATCACAGAAAAAGGATCTCTATGAAGTGTCCAAGAAGTAAACTATAATACTTCAAAATACTCCAATAATCTAATGTCACAAAGTTCTCAATTGCAAGATTTGTGACCACTCCATAAATTGATCTCCTATATACTAGAAACAAGTTTCCTTTTTCCAATCTGTGGGAAAGGGAGTGGAACGATTTACTTCCAAGGTTTGCAGATATTTAGTTTTCATTTATTGGCAATTCATTCTGTCACTAAATGTTTAATAATCAAATTGGAGAATGAAAGCATGTCTTCATGTTACAACTTGCAAGTAGTCTGTGTTCCAGTCAAGTATTGATACCAGTTCATCAAACTCAACTCTTATTAGCACCTATGTTATTAGTAGAAATAGTTTTGAAAGAAATTTAAAGAACAAATACACATACAGGACACAGAAGTTGTCAGGATAGATGTGAAACCCATTGACAGAAAACCAGAAATCTGAAACATATGCTAGACTAAATATTTTAGTTTACAGAAGTACCTTTCCCTCTCAATCATTCGCAAGATGCCAGTGACAGTTTTGTGCTCAACTTCAGGAGACAAAGAAAGATGTTTGCGGAAAAGCTGCAAGCCCATGTCCCACAATGAACGCACATTTGGGGTTTGTTTCACATATGTTCTGTCCAGATACAAGGCTATGCCACGGATCATCAACATCTGGTCACAGAGATCCTTCCAGCACGTTGCAACAAGTTTTAAGAAAACCTCCAAATCTGGGCTTTGACCAACTAAGGATTGTAAAGCTGCAGATATATGTGCTTCACACTCCTTTTCAATTCGTAGATAAAGATTCCCCCCCATCTTATGCAGGCACAGATCATTGACAGCCTAATGACAACGCCATGGTTCATCCCAAAATCAACCAAAAACACATCAGAGTAGAAAAATTACTAAGTTGAGTTGAAACAAGGATAGGATGAAACAATGAGAAATAAATTGTAGCAGTCATACCTGATAAAGCTTCTCTAAGTCACAAAGAGCTGGTTGTTTCAAGAATATAGCCTTAATAGCTGACTGCAGCTTTGCCCATGTATCCTCCTCAAAATTTGTGGGCAGAGTTGGTTTAGCTTCAGTAAACACAATAATCAGTTAAAGGTGACATATCTGGCTAAATTTTTACAAGGAACTGTAATTTCATAATCTAGATTTCACTGCTACTACTAAATTCAATGGATTCAATTCATTCATAATCATAACAAAATTGGAAGCAGAAGAAAATAGCTCATTAATGAAGAATGAAACACCAATTCATCAACTAGAATCTACTGTATTAATGTTTACAAATCATTCCCTAAGAATTCATTCATTCCACGGTGTACCAAAGCACTTGCCCCATCGTCATGCACGATAACGAGGTGTTACAATTGACCTTGAAGAGTTTGGGCTCAAAAAGAAGTGTTAACAGGAAGTGCTAAGTTAATGAGAAATAGAAGACATGTTAGAAAGACATATAATCGAACGAAAAACAATCATAGCTATTTCCAAGCTTTTGGATAGTATATATAGAAACTAACATTGATGAACATAGAATTATTATGAAGAAAAAAGAATTCATGTAAACAAGGAGTAAATACTTAGCAGCAAATTGAATAGATAACAAATTCTGAAAAACGAAAGCCCAAAAGAAGCTACGAGGTCTAACAGAACTGCAATCAATTTCCCAGATCAAAAATTGAAAGTTATCATATGTTTTTCTCATAAAATTTGTATTTATAATAATCAAAACACTGAAATCAATAGCTCAGTTCACTCCTAAGATGAAATCACACCAACATGTTAAGCTAAGCAGCAACGAGATCCCAATATCCAAAAAAAAATTCTACACTGCACAACCCATCATGTTAATCACACCAAAAACCCACATTAATTTTGTAATATATAAGTAAAACCCATGATTGAGCAGTTGTTAGTAGTTACCCTTGACGAGCTTGATGACGAGCTTCTTAGCGGGCTGTGGAAGAGTAGCTTTTTTGCGAGACAAATTAGCGGCGGCGGGAGGAGGGCGGTAGTCGACGAGCTTGGGATCGTCGTCGAGAGACATGGAGGAAGGATCGAAGACGACGTCATCGGAGTGATGGAGGCCGTTTTTGTTGTAGTCGAGAGGTGAGCAGGCAGAGGCGGCCTGACACTTGGCCTTCTTCATTGGAGGGTAAGTATTAGAGGTGGAAGTACCGGCGGTGCTAGTGGTGGCTGTGGCTGAGCGTTTGGTGGGGAGAGACATTAACAAAATAAAGTGATCTGTGTGTGTTATTAAGAGGGCATCGTATTAAAATGAAGATTTGAGAAAGAAAATAGAGAGTTTTGATAAAGACATCCTCTCGGTAACTCATTTTTATTTTACCCTTGGTGCTAGTGCGTGTATTGTTTTTTACTATAGCTCTTCTGTTTTACTACTTATTTGCTGCTTCTAATGAGTAAATTTTTTATTTTACATTTTGTTTTTTTAACTATGCTTCTTGCCTAAAATGTCGTCACAGTATTAAAAATTAAATTAAAAAAAAAACCAAGACTCCACTTCTAATATAATGATTATTTTATCATTCTTATCATTATTTAATTAATTTAGATAAATTAACTTTATTATATTTTTTTAGCAAGATAAAAAAAAATTAATTATTCTTGAAAGAAAAAATAATAACATGAAGGGGCTATTTTGTCCTTTGAATTTCTTAATCATAGTGAAATGATTAAGTTGCCTTTAATACTAAAATTTTGTGGTGTTTAAGAGTTTTTTTATATATATTTTTTTTTGTTAAAATCAGGTTCGTTTAAAGCTATTTGATAGGGGTGAGCAAATTCGGTTCAGTTCGGTTTTTATCTAAAAAACTAACCAAAATCAAATTTTGAAAAACTTAAAAATTTAAACCGGAACCGGTTCAAACCGACCGGTTTCGATTCGGTTTTTTAACAGAAAAACCGGAAAACCTGTATTATTTTTTTGGGCTTTTTTGGGCTTTTTAATGGGTTTTCTGATGGGCTTGTAATTAATGTAAATATTATCTAATTTTGTTACAAAATTCTATAATATTTTTAATATTTTTTGTCACTAAATATTCATTTATATTAAATTATTAGTGCTAATATTATGTTTAATATGTTGCAAGTCTTTCTAATATTTTATGTTTTGGAGTTTGAACGCCTCATGCATCAAAGTTTAAATAACACACACACCAAATTAAAATTAAAATTACAAAGCATTGCCTTCAAAAGGGCTTAAAAAAACAACAAATAACATTGTCATAAAAAATAAAATACTTCATGCAAAAAATATAAATCTTCATTGTGCACATCATCTCAATCAAAAAGCACATCAAGATGACAAAAACATTGCACTTTGATTCCGTAATACCATTGACATCAAAACCTGAAAATCAAGATCTAAAATTATAACATGATAAAATAAATTAGAATATGTAAAAATAAAAAGTAGTATTTTACAAATCAAAGTAACTTTTGAACTAATTATCATCCGTTACTAAAAGTAACTTTCCACCAAATTCTACAAAATAAAAAATTAGACATGTTAGATGATTGCAAACAATTTAATTAATAAATAACAAAATAAAAGGTGCAAGTTTCTAAAAAACATTACCTGACTTAAGGTTTTCGTAGGTTTCAAGATCATTTATCAAGCTTCTAATATCAATTGGAATTGATCCATGATGCAACCAATTTTGACAACAAATGAGTGCTTGAACAGTTGCTGGAGATGGAGAACTTCGAAATTGATCAAGTACACGACCACCTGTGCTAAATGCTGATTCAAAAGCCACTGTGGATATAGAAATAGCCAGAACATGTTGTGCAACCTTTGAAAGTGTCTTATATTTCAAAGCATTACTTTTCCACCAACCCAAAATATCTAACTTATCATCATTATGATCCTCACAACCTTCAATCAAATACCTCTCAACCTCATTTTTATTTTCCACACTATCCACCTCCAACAAATGTCTTTTGAATCGAGCCAAAGTGTTAACATCTACCTCCATATCATTAATAGTATTAACATCCTGTTTATGCATATTATTATCCACCACTTCATCAATTTTCAAATAAAACTCATACAAGCTCACCAAAGTATCTTTCACCTTATTTGTTAGCAATTGTGCTTTGTCATAATCATACAAATCACCAAAACAAAATTTCACATATTTCAACTTCAAACATGGATCTAAGACATTAACCACATATAACAAAAAATTATGATTTACTTCACACCCCCAATACTTCTCAAACTTTAACATCATATTCATCGTCATTCCACTTAAAATACTATCTTTATTTTTACACAATTACAACAAGTTTGTATGCATGTAAATCAATTCATTGAAGAAAGAATTTAATGTGACATGCAATGAGCCAGAAAATCTCAATGTAATCATATAAAAGATCTTTAAGAACTTAACCAAAGTTCTTGCATTTTCCCAATCCTCCAAATCAGGTGGCCCTATGTTTTTTTTATTCCCCTTTGAATCAACCTCTAAAAAGTAACTCATATACCTAAGTTCTTTTTCACCTAACCTCACAAACACCTTTTCAAACTTTTCAACAGCTTCTAGCATAAGATAAGTTGAATTCCATCGAGTTGCAACATCTAAACACAATGATTTCTTACACTCTATATGCAACTTTTCAGCACACTTCTTAAATGCATGATGCCTCGACGGTGAAGATCTCACAAACCTAATGGCATTTCGAATCTTAACAACTGAATCATTAATCTCTTTCAAGCCATCACACACAATGAGATTTATAATGTGTGCACAACATCTAACATGCAAGTGCTTATTTGACAATATATTAGTTGGTCAATCTTTCATCACATTCTTTAAATATGAAATGGTCACATTATTAGAGCTTGCATTGTCTAATGTAATATTCAACAGTTTATCAATCCCCCACTCCAACAAACAATTCTCAATAACTTGGCTAATTGTCTCACCCATATAATTGGAAACTTGACAAAAATTAAGATTCTTTTACGCAAATTCCAGTCATTATCAATCCAATGAGTTGTTAAACACATATAGTTAATATTTTGGATTGATGTCCATGTATCTGTTGTCAAGCACAATCGTTGACCCCTAAGAGCTGTCCTCAATCTTCTCTTCAACATAAAGTTTCAAACAATCTCTCATAATTGTAAAACGAGAAGGAATGTCAAATCTAGGTTGCATAGTCCTAGCAAACAATTTAAATCCCCGACCCTCCACAAAATTAAAAGGCAACTCATCAATTATAACCATCTTTGCTAGTGTTTGTCTACATTCATCATAATTATAACCTATTGCCTTAAGACTTCCCACATTTTGTTCTCCCAATTCACCCTTCTCTATCTTAGGTTCTAATACCAAAACCTTTTGTTTCTTATCAACCACAAAAGGGAACTTCTTGCACACTTTTAAATGACTTCACATATTACTTGTGCCATTAACAATAGTATGACATGCATAATATTTTCCACAATAATTACATTCAGCTCTAAGGGCTTTAGGATCAACATCAAGTTTTGTAAAGTGATCCCAAATTTGTGACTTCTTTTTATCATCAGCATTTCTTTTCCTAGATGTAAGGACTTGAGGTTGTTTACCTTTTGTATCTGTGGTGGATCCTACATTGGTTGATTCTGCGTTAGGTTTTAAAGTTGGAGAAGTAGTTGATATTGGTGTAGTGCCCGTGGATGAATCATTTTGAATTTAAGTAGTTTCCATCTGTTATTACATAATAAAAACATGTTAAAAACCAATAATTTATAATGGATTAACAATAGTATGACATGCATAAGTTCAACTGTATTTTTAAAGATTATTTTCACAAGTTAAGTTCTTTTATTTTGGTTGATATGTTGTAAAAACAATTATGCTGCTGAGTGTTGAGATTGTATTTTGTAATTTCAATAGACAATAAAACAATACAATATATATATATATACACACACACACACATTATTCTCTGTTTTTTTAGCACACAACACACCATAATAATGGATTAGCAATGATATTTAAAACAAATGCCTCTCGGGGAAACTGTCTTTTCCCATTTTTCTCCCTAATGTAATAACATCAGGCTCATAATACCAATTCACTACATTGGTATTGCAAGCTTTTATCATTTGTTTAGTATTATTTTCTTCTTCAGTCGCTTGGCTATTGACATAATGAGATAATTTTTCTAATCTTTTACCAGTACTCCACCTCAGAGTATGAGTGGAATTCGATCTCTAATCTCTAGTTAAAACGGCACAAAGAGGTTTCTTTAGTAATGATCAAGTTTTACCACTACCAGTGCCAATTATTCCCATTTCTTTCAGTGATGTGTTGTTAGCTTTAGCATTTGGAACAATCAATCTGCGTTTTGTATATTAAATTAACATGCAAGAGTTTGTAAATTAAATTAACCCTCATTCCGATATTAATCTAGATTCCATTGTTTTTTCATTGCTATTCATGACCTTAATAAAACACGAATTCATTAACATATTGTCTTTCTCAACAAAGAAAAACACATTGTCTCTGTCATAAATTTTTCTTAAGAAGTTTATTAAAAAATAAACAGAATCACAGAGCATATGTTCAAAAAAAAAATAGAGATTGATAGAAAAAAGAAACCATACCTGGTGTGACACGATTCAAGGTCGGGTGTGAGAGAGGGAGGTGACTGCCTGACTGGATCTGGAGTTGGACTTTGGAGGTTCGGTGAGTCGGTGTGGTGTGTGTCCTATGATTCAAGATCGGGTGTGATCGTGTGAGAGAGGGACGTGGCTGACTGGGGTTTGAAATGAAGATGGTGGCCGGTGGGAGAGGGATGTGGCTGACTGGCGTTTGAAGATGAAGATGCTGGGAGAGGGATGTGGCTGGCTGTGGTCCAGTAGATGAAGATGGATTGATTTCGTTACAGATGTGAAATTATGAATTGTGAGTTGAGGGAACGGCTCAAGAGCAAGGAGAAGGACGGTTGGAGCAGGAGTATGGATGCTAGGGTTAAGAAAAATAACGCGATTTGTTTTTGTATTTATAGTACCCCTTAAACCGAACCGGTTCGGTTTGGTTGAGGTTTTTCTGGTTTCAGGTTTCTGAAACCGAAACCGAACCGAACCGAAAATTTTTGCAAAAAATTTAATCGGTTTTTTTGGTTATTTTTTTCTCAGTTTTCTCGGTTTATTCGGTTTCTCGGTTTTTTTGCTCACCCCTACTATTTGATAATTTATCAGAAAAATATTATTAAAAAAAGATGTTTGACACGTGCGTTACACCCATGTGGTCAACAGTAACCAAATGTTGCATTCAGTGGTGGCATCTAAATCCTCTCTGCGACCCCTCCACTCATAAGTGGTGCATGTGGTCAATTAATTTTTAGTTTGGTGTCAACAACCTCTTTTTCTTTTTCTTTTTTTTTCTATCTCATCCTTGATTTTCTCATAGCAATCCTTCAATTTGTTTTTTCTTCAAATTTTATCTATATTCTTTTAATTACTATTTGTTTTATATGAAATAATTTATAAAATTGGAATTTTTTCAATTTCATCCTCCTTTAATTTTTTCACGTGTCAGATTTGGTCATCATTCTTTTTATTATTAAAAAAAATAATAAAGTTTTTCGCGGCTACCCCATTAAGTTATATGTAGGGTAATTCACGGCTACCCCATTAAGTTTACACAATAAGCCTCATATCTTGCATTAACACAACTCCTATACTTATACCTGAAGCATCACATTCAACTTCAAAAGCTCTCGTAAAGTATGGCAAAGCTAAAACAGGCGTCAAACAAAGTTTATTTTTCAACAAATTAAAAGCCTTATCTTGTTCATCATTCCATTTAAATCCAACAGACTTTTTCACAATTTTAGTTAAAGGTAAAGCAATAGTACTAAAATCCTTCACAAACCTTCTATAAAAACTAGCAAGTCCATGAAAACTCCTTACCTCACTTACCAATTTTGGTGTAGGCCAATCTCGAATGGCCTTAACTTTCTCCCCATCCATCTCAATACCCATGTAATTACGACATAGCTAAGAAACACAATTTTCTCTATGTAAAAGGTACACTTTTTAAGATTAGCATACAATTGCTCACTACACAATACACTAAGTACATTACGCAAATGATCAAGATGCTCATTTAAGTTATTGTTATAGATCAAAATGTCATCAAAATACACAACAACAAACTTACCTATAAACACACGCAATACATGATTCATTAAACACATAAATGTACTAGACACATTTGTAAGTCCAAACAACATGACTAACCATTCATACAAACCATGCTTAGTCTTAAATGCAGTTTTTCACTCATCACCTTTTTTAATCCTAATTTGATGGTACCCACTTTTCAAGTCAATTTTAGAGAAAATACATGATCCATGTAACTCATCTAGCATGTCATCAAGCCTGGGAATAAGATGTCGATACTTTACTGTTATGTTGTTGACGACACGATAGTTAGCACATATCCTCCATGTTCCATCCTTTTTAGGCACAAGTAATACTAGCACGACATAAGGGCTCATACTTTCACGAATGTACCCCTTCATCATCAACTCATCTACTTGCCTTTGAAGCTCATTCGTCTCTTCGGGGTTGCCTCTATAGGCTGGATGGTTAGGAATGGAAGCTTTAAGTACAAGATCAATCCGATGTTCATTTCCCCTTAATGGTGGTGATCCACTAGGGATGTCTTCAGAAATACATCATCAAACTCCTGCAACAAAGAAACAATCACAATAGGAATAATAGAATCAAGGTCGTTAGTGTTAAAATAAGCCTAATTTAAATTTGTCATTCAACATTGAGTTGTTTGATAATTGAGCTTTATGATTTTATTCAATTTGCTTTTGACAGAGTTACCCTAGTGTCACAACCAAGTTGCATATTTGACGTGCTAACCTAGATGGGCTTGGGTTAGATTTTTTTTGCCTTTTTTCGCTGTCATTTTTTTTAGTTTATTTACCATCATTGTATTTTTTTATTCATTTTATTAAATAAATCAATCTTATTAAAATCAATCAAGTCAAACCCGAATCTCAATTTGTTTTTGCATTTTTAGAAATATTTAAATTGTCTTAGCATTTTTTTTACGTTGAAAAAAAAAATGCAGGCCACTTATCTATTTTTTTTTTATCAAATGTAAAAAATTGTATAGATCAAAAGTGAAACAAAGCTGGAAACCAGCAAGTCAAAATATACATGCATGTACATACAAGCGAACAAAGAGAACATGCTCCCTTGAATAAGCGCTAAAAAGGAAACAAGCTCCCTAAACAAAGATAACAAAACTAACAAGCTGTACAAAATCAGCAAACAGGTGCCAAAAAGCCATTAATTTAAAAACCAACAATGCATTCAGCAACAAACCAATCAAACAGTTCACAACTAAAGCTATAAACAACATCAACCTAAAGCTAAAGAGGGAAGCCCACTCCAGTAGCTATGGCCAGCCCTAAGGGGCCCTCAAATAATAGATTCACAATCTGTAATAGACCTG
This sequence comes from Populus trichocarpa, assembly GCF_000002775.5. Lineage (NCBI taxonomy): Eukaryota > Viridiplantae > Streptophyta > Magnoliopsida > Malpighiales > Salicaceae > Populus > Populus trichocarpa. The sequence goes on from NC_037295.2 coordinate 9,443,544, forward strand.
CAGAAATGGACAAACCAACAACAAAAACTCCAACATACCAACGCTGCAATAAACATCAACCATTCTTCAACAAACCAACACAACAACCAAAGGCAATACAGTGTAGTAAGCCAAATAACACCAGCAAACCAACATTCCACAACAAACCAGCAGAACAAGGTAGTAGCAAACAAGCATGAAGTCTTTTAACTCCAGCATACCAAGCATGACAGTCAGAACAACTTGAGAGTCTAGCAACTAGTTTTCAAGAAGCATAGCAAACTAAACTGCAAAGAGCAGCAGTATAAAGCCCAAGAGACCAAGGCACCACAGGACAAGCTCCATTGAGCACCCCTCCACTGAAAAGCAATCAGCCACGAGGAAAAATGCTACCTGCAACACAACAGATAACCAGCAGTAGGAACATAGTAGCCTAGCCAGCTGCTCTGGACGCATGAACTCAAACTGTATAAGCTTCCTTTAGTAGTTGAGCAACATAGCAAAAGGTACCCAACAAAGCAGAAGCCAACTTGTAGAATTGACCAACCTAGTAGAGACTCACCAAGCCGACCCTAAAACGCAAGATAATAGTTAAGCACATTGTAGGATGAAGAAACCACAACATCCTAACAGGAAGAAAACCATAGAGCATTTAGCTCTAAAATACAACCAACACAGACAGCAAACACAAGCTAACCCTAACTCAGACGATTAACTTGCGAGACAGATAGTAACCACAATAGGCAATAACACTAACCCGACACCACAGCAAGCAGCAACATTAAGCAACCAAACAACATGAGGTTGAAAGCCTTATGTTAATTCAGAGGGTATGAAGCCCTTGTCAAACCAAGACCATTCCAACAATAAGATGAAGTAGCAAACAGACGAATATAAGTAGCTGTAATCTGCATATCCAACAATAGGGGAAAATGCAGAGGGGGAAAGACCCCTAAGTAATAGGGACCAAGGTTGTTAAAAACGTATTTTTAACATGACACGGAAAATGTAAAATAAACTCGGATCGTAAAATCATAAGTAATTTTTTTTTCATACATAGTTTAAGCACCTTAAAATACATGATTCAAATAAAAATCCATACATAGTTCAAGTATCTTAAAATACATGGTCCAAATAAAAATTCATACATAATTTAAGTAACTTTTCATTAATTAACAATTAACAAACTTAAAACAAACAATCTGCTGGTGTGTCAAGTAGACTAAAATTAACTACATTGCCTCACTATTCCTAAGACATTCATCAATGTTATTATCATAAATTTTTGTTAAAAAAGAAGTACCATAATACATGTGTTATACATAACAATTCTTATAATCCATAAGCATGCATGAAGAACTCGCAAAGCTAAAGCAATACGATGATAAGATTATATAATAAATAAGAATATGGCAACAGAAGCATGCATCCATACTACTCTTTTGGGGACATGAGTAGAGATCACAACAGCATATCAACATTAAAAAATCTTACACTAGTAGATATGAATATGACAAGGGCATTTTGATTTTAAAAGTTAGAATATGGTGTCTTGCTTGGTATGTTAAGCACATATATCATCAAGACAATGAAAAACAATTAGTTAAGAGCAACTCTGAAATATAATGTAGAGGAGCACCAAAGGCTATCAAATACAAATAAAGAGCTGCAACATCAGAGTTCAACACAACAATGATTTCCTTTTGATAACTTTAATCCACGTGTTCATTAATTGACTACAGGATATATGAAAAGCCAAAGAAACAATAGCCACTTTAAAAATAAGTTTAGGTTAGAAAATATAATAAAATTTGATAAAGCAAAATACATAAATAGAAATGGAGGATAAAGGCATCTTTTGAATTGGAAAAATAAAATTCTAATATAAAAGTGATATCCCATCGTGTTGAATATCATTCAAATATATCCCTAGAAAATCTCCAATGCAAACCATAGGTTTTGGATCTTAAACCTAGCAAACTCTACAGCATTTAAGGAAGTTTTGTAGGCATCATACACAAATTGAATCTTTATGTCATTGAAAAGTAAATGGGCAAAATTTCCAAGTTGCTCAACCCCATGCCTTATAAAGATTTAGAATAAACTTACTATTTGAACGTTTCATGTTCCTGCAGAACTTACTGCCACATCGGCATGGGAATACCTCCACAGGTTGATCAGTATCATCAAAATCAATACCATAATCCTGTAGCCACATCAGCCATCAATTCTTAAGAGTACAAAATGATTGCACATATGATATAAATTTTAAAATTGAAGAGCAAGGGGCAAGTAATTTCTTGATTGAGGTTTCAAAACTTGGTACATTGATATACATTTCAAAAACATTCATCACACAAGGTATTAAGAGCAATACATAGTAAGTCTGTGTAGATACTTCTTAAAAAGAAAATGGTGCAAACATGAAAAACACAAACAATCAGAACAGCTCAGCCAAAACAAAAGGAACCAATTTGAATAAAACTACCTCTGCCCTTTTTTTTTATCACCAAGTTGAGAGCAAATTTCTGCAACAAGATTTTCATCTGTGTTGCTGTATGCATAAACATTGATGAGAATCAATCGTATATCAAGCAACAATGGCAAAAGAAAAACCAATTACTTACTTTTGAAACCTCAAAATATAAAAATACCAATGGATCCCAGGAACAAAAAAAAAAAACAGGTGTTGCGTAAAAGAATCAAAATGGTCTAGCACTTTTTGGTATTATGGGCATGAATCGCATGATTTAGAAATATACCCATAAAGGGAAGAAAAAATTCTCACTGGAAACTGAGAAAAAGTAACAAAATTGGTATAATGGGCATGAATTGCATGACTCCCCGGCTCCCCCTTAATTAGTTTCCCAACCAAGAAAACTAATTCAAAAGCTCCATATACAAAAAAAAAAAAAAACCTTAAGGTTACAGATCACTTACCAGTAGGTAGATTGTACAAAAGTGGAATTTGGAAATTGGTAAATGGTAAGTTACGGAGAGATGGAAATTAGAGAGATGGAACACTGGATCTGGATGGTAAGTTACTTAAATGTTGCAGAGATGGTTTGTTTTGAATTTGGAAATTGGAAGTTTGGAACACTAGAACTGGAAGGACTTTGAGAAAGAGAGGCGGCTGGCGCTAGGAAGCTAGGTTTTTACCTTTTGGTGCAGTTACTGCAGTGTAGTAAACAGTATATATATATTTCTTTTAAACACATAAAACAGGGTGCAAAATCATGATTTTACACGATTTCAACCGATTTCAGCGTTTTCATACGATTTTACTACGATTTTATGGCTTTTCGAGTTTTCAAGCCAATTTAACATATTAAGCATATATTGACTCGTAAAATGTATAAATCGTGATTTTAACAACCTTAATAGGGACATCAATCACCAATCCAAGGAATAGCCTCATTTCACCAATAGCTAATTCAATACAGTAGGAAGGAGATATCAAACCAGAATCCAACAAGGGAACCAGAGACCATACACAAAGGCAACCCATTTGCTCTAGCACAACAACAGGCAGCTTGAAACCAATAGGAGAGAGCTGTAGCAACTAGATTTTAAAGAGTGTTATTTATTCTTTGTTACATACTTCTTCACATAAATGCTACAAGCCTTTATACCCGTGCTTTGCTGTAGGTAAAGGTTGACAGTGGTTGTCTCAAATTTGTAGCATACAAGTTATGGTCTAACCAATTTATGCAATTGGGCTAAATTTTTTTTTTGGGTTATTACAATTTAAATAAGCTTCAGTTTTAGTTTCACTCCTAATTGTTGTTATTTATCAAGTTTGTTTTACACTTTTTAAGTTTGTAAATTTTAAAAACAACTTAATTATAAAACAATATGTGCATATGTATAACAAAACAAACCTAATACGACTTTGTTTATGGAGTATTTGGCAATTAAATTATAAACCTTTTATTTTTATTTAACCGTTGTTTTTTTTTCACTTGCTCTCTAAACACTAACCGATTATAACTAAATTGCTAACATTTTTGTGATGGTTTGTAATTGTCAGTTCCTCATCTAATGTGGTTTGTAATATCCAATATTAATAGTTAAGTATAACAAAAAATGTCATTCTATTTTAACTTTTAAGGTGGCATCAATAACACCTTATTATAGATCTTTTAAAGCCTATTTTACAAACTTTCCACCCTGCTAAATTATGGCTTTCAACCCATGTTGTGATTTATTTTTACTTTTAACCTATTATAGACACTAGCAAGTAAAAAGACATTACATTTTATGATCTATTAAAATGTCATACTAAATATTACATATGTTGTCTCGGTTATAGTTTTCATTAAAAGGGTTTTAACTATAAAAATAATATGTAAAAGTCCGTTGTTTTTATATTTTAAAAATATTTTAAAAATTTTTATTTTTTATTTTTTATTCTTTTGTTTCAAATTATTTTTTATGGTATTTTTAGATCATTTTGATGTATTGATGTTAAATATAAATTTTAAAAAACTAAAAAAATATTATTTTGATACATTTCTAAATAAAAAACACTTTGAAAAAGCAATCACTCCACTGTACCAAACGGGCTCTAAGTGTAAATCCCGAGATAATCAAGGCTGAATTAAATTAAAGAAAATAAACTAAACTAAAAGGAAGTGGGGGCAAAACGAATACATTTAAAAAAAATGGGGTCTAAATGCAAATAAGAATAATTATAGAGCATAAATACTATTCTTCTTACCAAAAACAGATCTGCAACTATCATGAAGAAAGAAGAGAGGGAGTTTTGGTATCTATTTTTACAAATCAAGAGAGAAACACCAAATTTCAAGAACCTATCCAAGATTAAGGGTTATAGGTAAAAATAAACAATGGTAGGCAAGGGATTAACAAGAAAAAAATTGAATAAGAAGAGAAGAGGGGAGGGTCGACTATCATTAGAAAGAAAAAGAGGGATCGAGACCTTGATTCGTATCGGGTAAGATATTCTAAACATGGTCTTTTGAGTTGTTTTAAAGTCGATTATGAATTGATGCCTGGATGTTAAATTATAGATTTGAGTTCTATAACTCCAGATATACTTAAAAATCTGAGGAGAGGTCAGACAGTAACAGTTCAAAAACGGACAGTAACAGTCCAAGTGTTTGTTGATGAGCGATTTTGATTATCTTAGAGGCAGAACTGGGTTCTCCTTAAATCATAGAACTTGTAGCCTCATGTCTTAGCTTTTCAATGACATAAATTTCGCTTGAATCGGAGTTTTATAACTCCAGATATAGTTAAAAATCTGAGGAGAGGTCAGACAGTAACAGTTCAAAAATGAGGCAGTAACAGTTGGACAGTGACAGTCCAAATATAAAGAAAGGAATGATAACTAGGATTGGACAAAGAACGACAATAATAATGAGTGAAATGAGAAAAACATAAAGTACTAAGAAATGACTGAAAGAAAGACTTATTGGTTGTTGATATGGTTATTATAAAACATATTCTTGAGTGAGGAAAATTTATGAGATAAACCTGTGATTTGCAGGAGGGACCACAGGCGTGGTGCAACAGCAGCAGCAGGGGAGCACGAGTAGAGCTTCTATTGCAGGTAGGTGAATCACACCTTTACCTTCTACATAAATTCCATGTTTTAATATATATTACTGATGTGAAATGTGAATTACCGAATGTATGTGTACTCAAGGGGAAAGGTTGTTGTGCGAATTGCTAAGTGATGAAATTATCACTAACAAATGAAATATAAGAAGTGTGATTTGAGGCGTAAACTAGCATACATTTAGTGTATGTTAGGATCCCGGGTTAGGGGATTGCCATGGTTGGACTAGCATACATTTAGTGTATGTTAGGATGTCGGGTAAGGGGATCACCATGGTTGGACTAGCATACATTCAGTGTATATTAGGATCCTGGGTAAGGGGATCGCCATGTTTTGGCTAGCATACATTCAGTGTATGTTAGGATCCCGGGTAAGGGGATCACCCTGCATCGACTCCTATGGGATGATGATGATGATACTAGTGAAAGGGGTATCGAAAATGGGTTAAATGAAGATAATCATGTTTGATCTTATAAATTCTGGAATGGAGGTTAATAGTGGAAGAGGGAACAATTATTAATAGTTTGAATAAGGAAGAGATTATAATGAAAACCAAAAAGGAGAAGGGAACAAAATATGAATGCATGTTACCCTTTTAAAATTGCTTGATATTCGTGTTGTTATTTTTTTTATGTGATAGTCACCTTTCAATAATATGTATTTTGTTTCAGGAACATCACATGCACGACAGAAGTAGATCCTAGCTTATGTTTCCCTTCTTGTAATTTAGGTTATAGGGGGTATACCCTTATATTTTGTAAACATGAAAATGTTTATATAACTTCATTTGTATAATTAATGTTTAAACTTGATTGAATGAACTTAATCTCTGTAGTTCATGTAACCATCTTTCATCTCTAAGTATTTACCTTTATTTTCATCCATAATAATATTTTGTTATATAATGTATATCATGAATATCGTGCTAGATATGTATATGGAAGCGAAATGCGAAGTTAACCTCTTTGTAAGACATGTGGGGGTTTTGAGTGCACAATGCCAATCTTAGACGGTATGTCTAATATCATTAATAATCTTAGTTATTTACAGAAAAGAGCATAAAAAAGAGAGGCATGTGAATAATAGGAATGAATTAATAGATGTCCAACTATTTGCAAGGTCACAGGCTAACATCAGAATGGCCTAGTACCAGGTTTGGCTATTCCTAATAGACCAACCTATAGAAGTAATTTTAAGGAAACAAAGGAGCTTCAAAGGTAAATAAAGGAGTTAATGTCAAAGGTGTACATTCAAGAGAGCATGAGTACATATATTGTTCCCACTTTTAGTACCTAAGAAAGATGGTACTTAGAGAATGTTTGTTGATTGTAGAGCAATAAATAACACAACGATAAGTATAGACATCTTATCCCTAGATTAAATGATATGCTTGATGAATTGCACGAATCTTGTTTGTTTTTAAAAACTAATCTTAAAAGTGGATATCATCATATTAGAATGAAAGAAAGTGATGAATGAAAAATTGCTTTTAAAAATAAATATAGTTTGTATGAGTGGTTAGTCATGTCTTTTGTACTTACTAATGCACCTAGTACTTTTATGAGATTGATGAACTATATATTGTATACATTAATTGGTAGGTTCATAGTTATTTATTTTGATGATATATTGATTTATAGTAAATGATTATATAAGCATATAGATAATTTAAGACATGTACTTAATGTGCTTAGAAAGGAAAGTTTATATGCTAATCTAAAGAAATATGAGTTTTGCATGGAAAATATTAATTTTTCTTGGATATGTTGTTAGTGCAAAAAGTATTAAGATGGATGAGGCTAAGGTTAAGACTATAAAAGAGTGGCCTACACCTAAGACGATAAGCTAGGTAAGAAGTTTTCATAGATTGGGTAGTTTCTATAGAAGATTTGTGAAAGATTTTAGTCCAACAATTGCTCCATTAACTAAAATTGTAAAGAAGACAATAAGTTTTAAATAAGAAATTCAACAAGAGAATGCTTTTAATTTGTTAAAAGAAAAGCTTATTTCGGCCCTATTACTTGTTTTTCCTAACTTTACAAAAACTATCGAGATTGAATGTGATGCTTCAGGTATATATGTATTGAAGTTGTTTTAATATAGGATAAAAGACCATAGTCTATTTCAATGAAAAGCTTATTGGTGCAACTTTAAACTATCCAATATATGATAAAAAAAAATTATATGCATTAGTTGAAAACTTGATAACATTACCTTTAGTCTGAGGAGTTTGTGATTCATACCGATCACCAATCTTTGAGACACCTGAAAAGTCAAGGTAAGTTGAATTGTAGACATGCCAAGTGGGTAGAATTTATTGAGACATTCCCATATGTCATCAAATACAAGCAATGTAAGGAAAATATAGCTATAGATGCATTATTATGAAGGTATGTTCTTCTTAATACTTTGAATACTAGACTTTTAAGATTTAAGTATTTGAAAGAATTATATCCTAACGATATTGATTTCGATGAAATTTATTTCCAATATGAACTTGTGACAACTAATGGATTTTTTAGGCATCCTAGATTTTTATTTAAAGATAAAAGATTGTATGCGCTTCATTGTTTAATGCGTATATTGCTTATAAGGGAAGTTTATGGTGGCATATTAATGGGACACTTTAGGATTACTAAGACTTTAAAAGTTTTACATTAACATTTTTATTGGCCTAACATGAAAAGAGATGTGTAAAGAATTTGTGACAGGTGCATAACATATAAATAAGCTAAGTCTAAAGTGATTTTTATTGGGTTATATACACCTTTACCTATTCTTAAGGAGCATTGAGTTGATATTTCTATGAACTTTATTTTGGGTGTACTTAGGTCATTGAAAGGAAGAGAATTCATATTTGTTGTTGTAGATATATTTTCTAAGATGGAACATTTCATATCTTGCCATAAAACTGATGATGCAATGAATATAACGAATCTATTCTTTAAAGAGGTAGTTCGGTTACATGGTGTTCCAAGGAGTATTGTGCCTGATCGAGATGTTAAGTTTTTGAATTACTTTTAGAAGGTTATGTGGGGTAATTTAAGAGCTAAATTTTCTCTCTCTACTATTTGTTATCCACAAATAGATGGTCAAACTAAAGTAGTAAATAAATATTTTACTCAATTATTAAGAGTATCATTCAAAAAAATCTTAAAAATTAGAAAGATTGTTTGTCATTTATTGAATTTGCATATAATCATAGTGTGCATTCTACCACTGATTATTCACTATTTGAGATTGTTTATTATTTTAATTATTTAACACCATTAGACTTGATTCATTTACCTGTTGATGAAAGGGTTAGTCTTGATGGTAATAAAAATACATAGGTGGTGAAAGACTTACATGTAAAGTTACAACAACAAATAGAGAAAAAGAATAAACAACATGCATTCAAGGCTAATAGAGGACACAAATTAGTAAGGTTCGAACCAGGATATTGAGTTTGGATGCATATGAGGAAGGAAAGATTTCTTGAACAAAGAAGATCAAAATTCATGTCTCAAGGAGATGATTAATGACAATATCTACAAAATGGATTTACCAAGTGAGTATAGTGTTAGTGCTAAATTCAATGTTTCTGATCTTTCTTTATTTGATGTAGATGATGATTTAAAAATGAATTCTTTTAAGGAGAGAGGGAATGATGCAATCCAAGCAACACCAAGAGATTTGTTAGAAGTTCCAGTTGGTTTAGAGACAAGACTTAAGGCTAAGAGGTTCAAAAAGACTTTTAATGGACTTCTTCAAGACACATGGGCCAAGGTGGACTTTAAGAAGATATTAAATAATAAAGAACAAGTCTTGATGAATTTAATTCATGTTCAATAAGGACTTGTTGGTGGGCATTCAGACATTACAAAAAAGATTGGAATAAGAAGACTCAAATATACCAATTTTGACCTTTTGCTACTATTATGTCATAATGAGAGCTATAAAAGGCATTTTAATGTTATTTTAGTTGCATTGTAAAGAAGACATTCATACATTTCCATTGATATATGATACACCTTCTAATGCATTAAAACGAGAGAGAACCATGCATTTAAAGTTGGTCTTTGATTTTACCAGCAAATTACAAAAACAACTTTAGTCTTATTTAAATTAGTTGGACTATTGCTTTATTTATCTTTTAGTTATTATAAGTCTTTTAGAGATATTAGGGCCTTTATCTAAATTTAAGTTCATTAAATTATTATTATTATTAGATTGTTTCATATTCATTAGGGATATCCTATTAGAATTAGGATTCTTTCTAATATAAATACTCTTTTGTAAAGACTTTTTAGAGGTTAGACTATTTTTAATAAAGAAATTATTATTATTATTATTATTATTATTATTTATGTGGTTGAGTGATTCTCATACTAAGTTCTTGGTTGAACTTGCAAACTCTTCGAGTAATTGATTAACTTCATTATAATTTTATACTACCCGTTCACCTCATTTGTAAAGACTTGCAACGAAAAATTAAAATGGAACACGGATGTGTATGTGCGAACATGTAGATATGATGTGTATGAATATACGTATATGGTATTCTTCTTATAAGGATGTTATGCTGTCAAATTACATGAGGTCAAGGTAATGAAAGTACTAGTTGTGTATCTTGTCATTCAGCACTTTTGTATGAACTCGTGATGATAACGAGACTACAATAGGAATGTGAATTTATGAGTATGTCAATATGATGTAATGTAAGACTATGAGTATGGAGATATAATATTATGGGCATGTGTATTGCGAATCCGTTTTATGGGAATGTTGATTTACGTGATACTACGTGGATTATGCGTTGTTATTGAATGGAATGCAATTATAAATCTGTAGATTGATACGGTGAAAAACATCAAGAACCGGACCCCAAAAAAATAATTCCATTGATTTTGGCATTGAAAAAGCCGAGTCGTTACAGTATTGAGTTACTTTATGTAGGTTCATATCTCTTCCAAAGTGTACAATTAGATACACTTGTGAGAAAAAACATATGAAAATGACGTGGCCTAATTGATTTATGAAACAAAAAGAGAAATGGTTAGTCTAAGGAGTCGAAATCTTTTTCATCACACTAACGTGTCATCTTAAGAAAGATTATAGGTGCATATCACAAAGCTTGTGTGAGCGAGAATAAGAGAAAAACAATTTTTTCAGAGCTGAATTAATGGTTTTGTTTATCAAAATATGCAATCATCATTATCTCTCACTCTATCTCTTTGTTTTTTTTTTTAAGGCACTCACCATGAAAGTTTCCAAGAAAATATCTTCATCTTTACTTAACATCTTTTGATAAATACAAAAACAACTTCTGAGATAAAACATTTGCTCATCCATTCTATCTTGCATTTCACCTTTCTGCAAAAATGGTAAGGATATTCTATCTTGATTTGAAATTTCTTAAAAAGATTATTAAAAAGAATAAAGACACATTTGCATAACACTTTTTTTTTAAAAAAAATGGCTAATGCATTTTCCTGTTGAAGGGACATTATAAAGTAAAAGCTAAGAAGAAACCTGAAACCCTTTATTTCAAACTCTTTCGATGAGGAAGAAAAAGAGACCTCATCTCCAGAAAAGACTTCAGTCCAACCCTCTAAGATTCAAAGGATAGAAGAAAAGGGCAAAACAGTGACTAGTTCCTCTAAATCTATAGCACAATCTGGAAAACCTAATTGCTCCATTTCTCCTAATACATAGATGGCAAAAAATAACTCCTCCAAGAGTATCGTACTAGGTGAAAGAGAAGTTTCGGTAAGTGATCTTTCTGACCTTATATTTACATTCATAAAAGACATCTTTAAGAAAAGACAATGGGGGTAAACTGACTGAAAAAGCATATGTTTCATGTGTTGAAGTAGTTAAGGAGTTTTATGCCAATTATGAGTCTTTCAATCTTGATGACCACTCTATTACTTTCATTGTTAGAGGTTAAACTCTTGAGTTGTCTTTTACTGTCATTAAGAAGTTATATGAGCTACCTGAAGTCACAAATACTAGCTTTCTGTATAAAGGAATATGAGCTCCAACAAAGATTGAGATGAGTAACCTATTTGTTGGCCCTAAAGGACTAAAATAGTTTGCCAAAGCACATAAACTTCCTATATACATTATACCACCTCCTTACCGATTATTAGCAAAAATTATATTAACAAATCTCTAGCATGTTAGAAGACATACTAAGCTGATATTTGAGAAAACTCAGTTCATGTATGCTATTGCTACTGATGTTCTTATCGACCTAGCCACTCACTTTATTGATGTCATATAAAAAGCTACAACTAAGAAATAAGTGAGTCTACCTTTTGGTGGGTTAATATCTAGGGTACCAATCATGGCCAAAGTACTCTTGTGTGACATTGAGCCAACAATCAAGATTTATGGAAAACTCTTAGCCATAAATATTGTTAAATCTAAAGTTATGATTTATAAAAAAATGTCACATCCTGAAAAGTCTACCTCATCTTAGCCCAAAACTCCTCAAACCAGCCCCTTACTCCCTCTTTGATAATTATGGTCTTTGTCTCTAAAGTTGTGGTCTGTTGTCAATTGAATAATTGCAAGTACTATCAAACAAGTTTGATAATTTGACTGGGGTAAGTGGGAATAAAAGATTGATGTTGTTGACAAGATGTTAATAGATATGCAATAAGATATTGTGTAGGTTAATTACAGACTTGTTCAACTCGGCTTGGATGTCTAAGAAGTATATTAGTCTATTGTTGGTGAAGATGAGGACTATGATTAATGTCAAACCAAGGGGGAGACAAGGATGTATGAAAGAGATGTAAAGAAAGACAAGGATAAAGCAAACAACCAACTAGATGTCATATTTTTTTTTTGCTTTTCTAGAATTTTATCGAGTTTTAATTAGTAATGAATATTTAATATTTAATATTGATTATTCTAGTCTATAATAACTAGGATATATTTTTTTTAAGCATAGGAACCTCTATGTTGAATGCTTGATACATTTTGGACTTGATGCATGTAGTATTTGCATAACAATATTTGATGCATGATAATTTTTGAACATATTATGAACTATTAGGATGTAATATGCTACATAAAGTATTCTTTGAATATGTTATGAACTATTTGCATGAAACATGTAGGAACTATTAGGATGTTGTTGCAAAAATATTATTAATTGTTCTCATGCTGCATAACACAGTTTCAATTGTGCTTACATGTATACTTTAATGAAGTATCTATTTATGATTGAACTATCAAAACTACTTGCATGCTAATTCAACTTTATTGTGTTTTGCCACAAATCAGGTAAAGGAGGAGATTGTAAATGTTAAAATGATCAACTTTGACTAGTAAAGAATTATTTGCGTTGATGAAGATGAATTTATTTAGATTGGTAGTTTATCCAAATTAGAAAAAAGATTAGTCAAGTTTATCTTACAGGATATAGTGTGATTATTTATGTAATTATCTAGTTTGTTTTGATAAATTATATAGAAAGTTTAGATAAGTTTTATAAAAAAAAGATAAATACAAGTTATCTGAAGATAAATATCTAAGAAGTGTTTTTGCGAAACATGTTAGTAGTCTGTTAAGAACGAAACAGACTAAGAAGCTTGTAAATAATGTTCATCAAATATTCTTATCCTTATCACATGAATATGTATACAAGGAAAGACAATCAAAAGCATTTGGTAGTGTAGCACTTGCAGCGAAGCAAAAGTGTCTAACCAACTAAAGAGTTACACAGAGTTTTTCAACATATACTCTTGACACACGAGTGAAGTGTGAAGAAAATTGTCAAGAAGAATTGTTCGCTGAAGAGTTAGAGAGCTTACAAACTCCTAGGGGAGTTCCTGTATTAATTATGAGCATCTGGATGTTTCAGTTAGGATGCTAAAAGTTTGAAGATCATTAAGTGTTCTGGTAAGCTACTGCTGTAGAAGACAAAATAGAGTGTTTGTCTTGACAAGAAATGAGGATTTGTAGTTGAAAATAATCCTCTTGTAATATTCTAAACTAGTAAAAGTTGTTTATCATTGGTTTTGAAAAGTTCTTCAAAAGATTTTCTCTTTGTAACCAAATAACTTATTCATTTAAGTTTTTCACACTTAAATTTATTTGGTTATTGATCAATGTTTGCTAAGTGTTAGCAAATTTCTTCTTAACATATAAGGAATATAAATAGGACTTTCACATAACAATTAATCAAACCAAATTAATTCTCCACATTGACCCCTAGGCCAAAACTTTACACTAAAGGAGGAACACGATTTTCTTCAAATTGTCCACAATTCTCATATTAATAATTAGTTTTTGATGTTTAAGAACACAATTCTAAAAACTGAACACCATTATTCTCAATCTTTTTGATACAATTTTTGATTAATTCCCTTTTCAATAATGTCAAAAATGAGGTAATTATTTTCTAAAATGTATTTTCTACTGAAATCTCGGCAGAGTTTCCCCTATAAATTCAAAATACCAAGTTGTTGACATTATAATTTGTAATATAATACTCAAAATTCTCAAGCACAACTCAATCTTTTTGGACCTTATCCTTTTTATTCAACCAAATCAATCACATATTCTTTTCATTCACATCACCATAATTAAAAGACAATATAATAGAATTGTAGAATTTGAATTATATTAGACTATCATACACCATCATGTAATTTAAAGAAATGAAGTAAATAAAGGAAATACACGTAATAACTAAAGACTTGCTAATATGTTTAAACTTTCATCTTAATCAAATAAGGGTGAGATTATATTGCATCTTAAATTCTTCAATTTATACAAGTATCATCCTAAATACAATTAAAACACAATAATAAGATATATTACAAAACATTCCTTTAATATAGACAAAAAGGACACTAGGTATATCTATTGCTCTACTTGGGTATGTGAAGGACCTGACAATTTAAATCATTCATTATATTATAAAATTTAAACAACAACTTGAATAAATTAGAATAAAATTCATTATTTAATTTCAAAACCAACTTTGAAAATTTTACAAATCACATACCTATTCTCAAAAGCATATAAAGATTTAATGTTCCGGTCATCTGTCAAATAGATGCCACTAGCTTTAGCTAGTCTAATCTAATATACTAGTTGACTGAACACAAACTCCACTAGCCTCAACTAGTCTAAATATAATATCCTTGTCGCATGAACACAAACACCATTAGCCATAGCTAGTCTAAAATAATTTTTTTTGCTCTTTTTGCATAATTTACATTAATAAGAAATGATACACATTTAATGAAATTACAGTAAATAAATCTATAAATTCCTAAAGTGTTCAAGTGTAGAACACTTACCTGATGTCTGTGATTTAGTTATAGTCCCTTGATGTTGAACAGATCTTGTGGCCTCTCCTGTACCATAAATTTACAACATCATAAACTAACACAAGAATTTCACTAAAATTTTGAATCATCACCAATAATTCCTTACATAACAATTTCAGGCAATCATTAAGAAATTCATAAAATCTCATATTTTCCATTTTCTTACCCTTAATGGCCGGCACCACAACCTCTTTTAATACCATGACCCATTTTCAATTCTTAATCAAAATATTCCTTTACATGCGAAATCAAGCACAATACAACAATTTTAGCTTTACATTCAATATTCTTCCTCAAGAATTATAATTTGTAACTACAAAAAAATTCAATCGTTTAATACAAAACTAAATTTATTTATAATCATCTTCCAAGCAAATTTATGCATTAATCTAACACAATTCTATTGAACCATATGATTTTTTCTTCATGATTTCTTTCTAATTTCCCTTCCATTATAATCTATTCTACTCCAATCTCTATCATCATAACAAATTTTACATTTTCCCCAAATTCTTATCATGAACCCTAGGCTAAAATTCACAAATCTGGCATCTATCCTTTTCCTTTTTAATTGAGCTTGTAGAGTTAGGTTTAAAACCCCTTACTTGATAATAAAATGAGTTAGTTTACCTTTTCTCTTTCTTGATTCTCTCTTATTTTGGTAGTTAATGTACTTAAACCCCTACTCCCTTTTTAATTAAAGCCTTAAATCATGAATCCTCCTAAGGTTTTTGGTGTGGGACTCTCTAATTTTCTTTTCTCCTCCTCCCTCTCTTTACAAATTCTTGCAGGAAATATATAAAGGAAAAATAAATGAATTTTTCAATTTTTTCCTTTTATTTACAAAAATGTTATTAATGAGTTTCTATTTTACTTTTCTATCCAACTTTCGATAGTTTCTTATGGCCTTCCTGAAGTCTGATCGTCTAAAAATTTTACCCAAAGATAAAAAAATATTTTAGGAGACTTATCGTAAAATTTCAGTCTAATCCGATGATTAGATTGGAACTTATGCTTATTAGCATAAACCTAGTTAGTAAGTGATTTAAAAAAAAAATCCAATTTTCTCATGTCATCCTTACATGAACCATATTAATTTTTCAACTAAGTCCTAGGGAATATTTTATCATTCCACATATATCCATATTGCATTTTTATCCTTTATTTCATATACAAGTTTATTACCATCCCACGGTAACATTATTAGTTTCATTTGGGTTTACATTAAAACTTTTTCATGTGTTTCCTTGTTTTATTTATGATTTATTATAAATTTTCAACTTTCAGAGGCTTACATTCTTCCCTCTTAAATAAATTTCATCCCCGAAAACAAGCTTGAGTACCTTTTCATCATCTCTGACTCTCTTTCCCAAATCTTTTCATCTATTTTAGAGTTCTTCCATAACACTCTCACTAAAGGAAACTTCTTATTCCTTAGTTCTCTTATGTTGTGTTCGAGGATCCTTATTGGCTTCATGTTTACAGTTAAATCCTCTCGAATTTCTATGGAAACATGTGAAAGGATTCTAGAAGGATCTAGCTCTGCTTTCCATAGAAATGACACATGAAACACGTTATGTGTTTTGACTAAATAGGGAGGCAATGCCGATCAATAGGCAATAAGACTGATTAGTACTTAAAAGTGCATTTTTATCAAGGTTTTATAACATCATTTTGCACTTGAAGTATCAATAACTCTTTAACTAAATCATGTTTTATAATAACAAGTCTGATACCATAAGATACCTTTAATTTATGGTAAATGTTCATCTTAAATGCAGGCCTGTCACATAAATGAAAGGATTGATTGATGAGTTTAAGTACGAAAATTGAAAGGACAAAGAGAGGGCCAAACTTAGAAAAGAGATGCTGGTTCAGTCCAAACTGAAACACTGTTCGGTCATTGGGTCATATTTGGAGCTGTAGATCTTTGATTTAGGTCTGCCTTATATGGATGGAAAGCTAAGACATAGGCCTAAAACTTTCATGAGGAGTCTAAGATTTAAAAAGGCCGTTTTCGAGTCCAAATTATAGCAACAACAGAGAAGTCTGAATCTGTCCTACAGCCCAGACACTATTCAGTGTTCAGCCCATATCTCGAGTTCTAGAAGTCCAAATGACCTCAATGTTTTTACCCTGGAAAGCTGAGACAATTTACTAGAACTTTCATGATTTAAGTCTGTTCAAATTATGACGTTATCAATGACGTTTTTGGCAGACAAAAAGATAAGGATTGTTACCAAGTCAAGATGTGGCCACCCACTCAACAATTAGTTAACAAATCAATAGTTTTGATTTTTGGCCTATAAAAGGAGGCATTTGCCATGTATTTAGGCATCTTGGTTTCAGATCAAGATCATGCTCTTGCTCTCTCTTTATATTTTGTAATGCTTAAGTTTTGCTTATATTAATCTCTTGCTTATGCTTTTCATTTCCTTTCCTTGTTTATTTATGTTTCTCTCTTTCATTATGTTTAGCTAAGTTTATCATGTCAAGGTGAAAAGGTTACACTAATGGTGTAAGAATTAGTATAATATAAACTCAACATGGACCTTAATGTTTGATACGAACATGTTTTATATTTTTTATTTTGTTCACTTTTAATACTTTGCTTGTTAAATGGTTAATCTAGATTTATGTTCTATAACCCTTGGTACAACAAATACTTGGCACTTTCATAGCCCAACCGTATGGTATAACCGACACCTGTGCTATGAAAGGAACTTGATTTGTTGTTAACATAAGTTATAATCATGAATGCCTGACAACATTTACAAGTATTAACATTATTCGAATAAGATAACTAATGTAATCATGTTAACAATTTATAATCCGATTGGAACCTCCTTTGTGTGTGGTTTCCAGTTGAGTAATAAAAAGAGTTTATACTATACTTGTTTGAAATACCATTAGTGGATCCTCTAACCTTAAGAATTATTTTATCCTTGTTTAATCCTTACATCAATATCACATCTCAAAGCTCTCTTTAACTTATTATTATTGTTGTTGTTGTTGTTATTTATAATTTATATAGTTAACCTCCTTGTGGTTCGACCCCGGTCTTGCCGGGTTATTTATTACTTTGACACTCCTGTACTTGGGACAAGACATCAATCTTTTGGTCGTGTCAAGTTTTTGGCGCCGTTGTCGGGGAGGTAAATTCTTGTATAAATTATAATATTTATTTTATTTTCTCTTTTCACTTTTCATTTTATCTAACTTTTGTTTTGTTTTGTTTTGTTTCATTTTCTTCCTTTTATTCTCTTCCTACACGTGCATGAGAGTTTGGTCACGTACATTAAGTGGTAGACTTTGTAGGGTATCCTCATCATTTTCAGAAAATATGGCCGAAGAAGATAATCAGTCGCTTCATAATGAGAATAGAATAATCGTGTGAGAACACTTAGAGACCACATGAATCCCACAAGAACAAGTGCACCCTCATGCATAGTTTTTCCCTCCTGATGCATCTCATTTTAATTTTAAGCCAGACATTATTCAACTTTTACCTTCTTTTCATGACTTAGATTTAGAAAATCCATATTTGCATTTAAAGGAATTTGAGGAGGTCTGTAACACCTATAATGACTTAAATTGTAGCATGAACACCATCAGGTTAAAGCTTTTTCCTTTTTCATTAAAAAATAAAGCTAAAACATGGCTATAAAATTTGAGACCAGGATCTATTCGTGCTTGGGATGAAATGCAACAACAATTTTTAAAGAAGTTTTTTCCGTCTCATAAAATAAACTCTTTCAAAAGACAAATCATCACTTTCACTCAAAAACCAGGAGAAACATTTTACCAATGTTGGGATAGGTATCGAGACTTGCTTAATACTTGCCCTCATCATGGTTTTGAAACATGGAGATTGGTTTCACATTTTTATGAAGGGTTAACAGCTAGAGATAGACAAATGGTTGAATTGATGTGCAATAGAACTTTTGAAGATAAAGACCCTAATGAAGCAATGGAGTACCTAGACTTGCTAGCTGAAAATGCGCAAAATTGGGACACTACAGGCACTTATGAGGCACCAAGTAAAACTCAACCTCATTCATCTAGTGGAGGTATGTACAACCTTAGGGAAGATCATGACCTCCAAGCCAAGTTTGCATCTTTAGCTAGAAAAGTCGAAGCACTAGAATTAAAAAAGAGTGGTCAACTAAAATCTGTTCAAAACATTGTGTGTCAAATCTGTGAAACCAATGAACATTCAACCAATGACTGTCTAACTTTGCCTTCTTTTAAGGAATGTCTCTATGAACAAGCCTATGCTTTAAACAGTTTTCAAAGGCCCAATCACAATCCATACTCGCAAACATACAACCATGGTTGGAGAAATCACCTAAATTTCAATTAGAAAAGTGATAACAATAATGCACTAACTTCACAGCCACCGTTTCAAGCACACCATAATTTCCAAAATTCTCATGGATATGCACCTCCTTATGCTCCACCTCCTAGAAGAAATCTTAAGGAAACATTGCATGCATTCATTGAAAAGCAGGAGACAATCAACACTCAACTTGCTCAAAGCATGACAGATTTTAAAGATACTCTTGCAAAATTGACATCTGCTCTCAGTTTTCAAGAGAAAGGTAAGTTTCCATCTCAACCACAACAAAATCCCAAGGGGCAATACAATACGAATGCAAGTAGTTCTGGAAGCCAACACATGGATCAAGCCAAATCAGTCATCACTCTTCGCAGTGGTAAGGTTATTGAAAAACCTATTCTTGAACCTTGTGAGAAAGATGATGAGTCAATCTCTGAGGGTAAGGAAGGGGTTGAATCTGAACATTGTAAAGAAAAGACTGATTCTTCGCCAACACTTCCATTTTCTCATGCCATGACCAAACAAAGAAAAGTCAATCACAACTCTGAAATCTTTAACACTTTGAAACAGGTAAGGATCAATATACCTTTGTTGGATGCTATTAAACAGGTACCTTCTTATGCTAAATTTTTAAAAAATCTGTGCACTGTGAAGAGAAAACTGAATGTGAAAAAGAAAGCCTTTTTAGCCGAACAAGTAAGTGCCATTCTTCAGAACAATAATGCTTTGAAATATAAAGACCCTGGTTGTCCTACAATTTCTTGCTTTATTGGAGAACATAAAATTGAAAGAGCTTTACTTGATCTTGGAGCTAGTGTGAATTTACTTCCATATTCAGTTTTTCAAAGTCTCAATCTAGGTGAGTTAAAACCAACTTCTGTAACTCTTTTACTTGCCGATAGATGTGTAAAAGTGCCTAGAGGAATAGTTGAAGATGTGTTAGTACAAGTTGATAAATTCATTTATCCCGTGGATTTTATTGTCTTGGATACACAACTTGTTAAAGCATGTAATTCATTTCCTGTTATTTTAGGACGTCTGTGTCTTGCAACTTCTAATGCATTGATTAATTGTAGGAATGGATTGATTAAGCTATCATTTGGAAACATGACATTGGAGATGGATATTTTCAACATTTGCAAGCAACCTGGAGATGATAATGATTTACAGGAAGTGGACTTTACTGAAAAATTAGTTCATGATCAATTTCAAACCACTTCCAGTGAAATTCAGATTGATGAATCTGATGACTTGCAAATGGTTTATTTTCAGGAAGAATCAAAGGCAAATAGTTGGAGACCAAAAATTGAGGAATTGCCACCACGATCAATTGAGTCCATACCTTCAAGTGTTCAACCACCAAAACCTGATTTGAAGCCGTTACAATTCAATCTCAAATATTCATTTTTGGGAGAAAATGAAACTTTTCCGGTAATAATCTCTTCCAAACTTAATGCACATCAAGAAGGTAAGTTATTACAAACTCTAAAAATGCACAAAAATGCATTAGGATGGACCATAGTTGACATAAAAGGAATTAGTTCTTTGATTTGCACACACATGATTTATTTAGAGAAAAATGCTTAACCCTCTAGAAAAATGCAACGAAGGCTTAATCCTAATATGAAAGAAGTAGTGAAAAATGAAGTCATTAAGCTTCTAGATAATGGAATCATTTATCCTATTTTTGATAGCAAATGGGTAAGTCCTACCCAAGAAGTCTGGAGTCACTGTGATAACAAATGAGAAAAATGAGTTAATTCCAACTAGGACTATTATTGGTTGGCGCATGTGCATTGACTATAGAAAACTTAATTCAATGACTAGAAAAGATCATTTTCCTTTACCTTTCATGGATCAAATCCTAGAAAGAGTTGCAGGTCATGAATTTTATTGTTTCATAGATGACTATTCAGGTTACAACCAAATTGAAATTGCATTGGAAGATCAAGAGAACACTACTTTCACATGTCCATTTGGTACTTTTGCATATCGAAGGATGCCTTTTGGATTATGTAATGCACCAGCCACGTTTCAAAGATGCATGCTCAGTATATTTAGTGATATTATTGCATGTTTTCTTGAAATTTTTATGGATGATTTTTTTGTTTTTGGTAATTCATTTGATAATTGTTTGACTAACTTAGAAAAGGTTTTGAGCAGGTGTGAAGAGAAGAATCTTGTACTGAATTGGGAAAAATGTCACTTTATGGTAACAAACGGCATTGTACTTGGTCACATTGTTTCATCGAAAGGAATTGAGGTTGACAAATCTAAAATCGAGTTAATTGCTAACTTGCCAACACCAAAATCCGTTAAAGATGTTAGATCATTCTTAAGACATGCTGGTTTTTATAGAAGGTTCATCAAAGATTTTAGTGTAATATCTAAGCCCTTGAGTAACCTTCTAACAAAGGATAATATTTTTGAATGGACTGAACATTATGAAGAAGCCTTTGTTAAACTTAAAAACTTGCTTACTTCTGCTCCTGTCATTCAACCTCTTGATTGGTCATTATCTTTTGAAATAATGTGTGACGCTAGTGATTATGCCGTGGGTGCTTTCTTGGGACAAAGAAAAGATAAGAAACCTTATGTGATTTACTATGCAAGTAAAACTTTAAATAGTGCTCAAATGAATCACACCACCACTGAAAAAGAATTACTTGCAGTAGTATTTGCATGTGAAAAATTCAGGTCTTATCTTGTTGGCTCACCTGTTGTTGTTTTTAGTGATCATGCAACATTGAAATATCTTTTTTCTAAGAAAGATTCTAAGGCTAGATTGGTGCGGTGGATTTTGTTACTTTAAGAATTTGATATCACAATCAAAGACAAGAAAGGCACCGAAAATGTTGTCGTAGATCATTTGTCAAGATTGACAACAGATTCGAGACCTGACATCACACCAATCGATGACTACTTTCCTGATGAATCTTTATTTTATGTCTCTACAATGCCTTGGTTTGCTAATATTGTCAATTTTCTTGTTTCAGGACAATTGCCAACTCATTAGAGTACCCAAGATAAAAGAAAGTTCTTGAACGAAGTGAAGAACTTTTATTGGGATGACCCTTATTTATTCAAATATTGTCCTGATCAAATATTTCGAAGATGCATTCCTGACAATGAGGTAAGTAGTGTCATTAAATTTTGTCATTTTGAGGCATGCGGGGGTCATTTCTCATCAAGAAAGACCGCTGCGAAAATCTTACAAAGTGGATTTTACTGGCCCACCATGTTCAAGGACTCACTGCATTCTGCAAGACTTGTGAAAATTGTCAAAAGTTGGGATCTATTTCAAAACGTCACATGATGCCTTTAAATCCTATTCTTGTCATTGAGATCTTTGACTGTTGGGGTATAGATTTCATGGGCCCATTTCCTCCATCATTTGGTTTCTTTTTTTTGATCAAATGTAAGAAGTATATAGATCAAAAATAGCAAGACAAGCTTGCGGTACAAGCTGGAAACCAAAGCAGTACATAAGTATATACAGAATCAGTCAAAGGGAACAGGCTCCCTTGAACAAACCATAGCAAGACAAGCTTGCAGAACAGTAACCTAGATCAATGGGAACAAACTCCCATGGACTAGCAACAAAAGCCATCTGGCATTCAGCAAACAATAAAATCCCACATACAAATAGCATGAACATCCCTCATGCAGGGGCAGTAACCAAACATCCAAAAAGCCAACAGAGGCAAACTACTCCCCAGCTATATAAGCCAGGAACAGAAAATCCTGCATAAAGCAGCAACAACACCAAAGTGGTGATCCAAGGACATGTCCAAAAGACAGTCACAGGAGAAACAAGCAGAAATCAGCCTCCACCCACTGAGGAAAGCATCAACCAAGCCCATTCCAGCAATAGCAGGAAGAAGCTATCAAAGCAGAGACCCAACAAGGGGCCAGGGACCACGCATTAGCCAACATCGCACTCAGAAAGCAGGGAAGTACTGAGCTTCACCCAAGTCACTCCTGCAATATGGGGATAGCAAGCGAACGTCAGCTGTAACCTGCACACCCAACAAAGGGGGACATGCAGGGGAAGATGGGTTCATGGTAGTAGGCTAGAAATAACAAGCTAGAGAAGAAAGTCCAACTCTAGCAAACCAGAATTCCAGTCAGCTTCTGGAAGCACAGTATACAAGGCTGCTTATAGCAGCATACCAAGCTGCATTGAGCAGCAACCAAGAGGCCAATCTCCAGAAACAGTCTGGACAGTGGGGAGAGAACCTCACCCAAACCTACAATGCCCCAACAAAGCAGCAGACAGCAGCAGCAGCTTCATGTTATGAGGCTAGTCATCAGCAGACCATCCCTGCAGAAGAACCAAATGGAACAGAAGCCATAAATTATGGACAAGAGGAGAGATCTTCACCTAAGCACATCCCAAACAGTGCCCCGTAGCAGGCAGATCCCCGTACCAGGCAAACTTGGGAAACCATCTGCATATCATCACCAGCAGACCAACCCTGCACCACAACAGTGTGCTACTAGGATAGACTCCATCCAACACTCTCCACTGGGATAGTAGAGCAGCGACAGAGAACACTACATCAGTAGCCCAAGCATGAGGGGAGAGAACCTCACCCAAATTGGTGGGATCCATAGCAGCGATCGAGAGAGGCCAGCCGAATCAGACCTGCAGTAGAACCAAAATGAAACAAGAGGCATAGTGTGTGGACAAGGGGAGAGAACCTCACCCAGATCCAAATACTGTCCCACAACAGGCAAAGGAAGCCTTTGCAGCAAGCCAGTAGCGTCCAGCGACCCAACCAGCAAACAGAGGTCTGCAAACCAGCACTAAAGCAGTACCCTTGCAAACCATATCATGTCAAGGATAGAGTCCAGCAAAGCAAGCTGCATAAAGAAAGCTAGCAGCATAACAAGCGGCCCCAGGACATCCAACCTAGTAACCAATACCAACCCCAAGAGGGCAACATCACAACCCTACTCCAGCAGCAAAGATAGAGTAGAAAACCCAGCTGCAGCTTAAAGAAGCGCAGCAGACAACAGGGACAGAGTCCAGCAAATCTCAACATCAGGCTGCAAACTGTCAGCAATAGCAAACATTTTTACAGCTACAAGAAGCACAAAACCTGCATATAGCAGCAACAACACCCACTAGAGGGTTCAAGGTCATGGCCAACAGCCAACCATAGGAGCCAAGAGAACCCCAGCAGCAAATAATAGACCGCACAAGGCACACGACCAAACAGGATATAGGACAAGCAACAGAGCATGACAAAGCTGACAGTACCAAAGGTAACAAGCAGAAGCAACGTATGCTATGAACTAGTTGACCAGATGGCTATCCACATGCAGTATACACAGAGACAACAAGTGAAGCAAAGGCCACCAACTACAATCAACAGGAACAGGAGATGAGGGAACCAGACCCAACATCTCAATACAGGGTTCACGCCACTGAAAGACTATAACCAATTAAGCTTGCCCTAGGCTCAGTAAACAGGCATCATTGACAGCAAAAACGCAGGCCAGAAAGCAACAAACAGCAAACGATGTCGCAGAGGGAGACATAGCAACAAACCAGCAAAAATACTGGATACAGGACAAATCATGAGGGAAGAACCCCATGATGATGCAGAGGGAGATGGAACTCCCTAAAAATCCAGCGGAGTATAAATTATGAAATGGGAGAGGCAGGAGCTGGCCTACCCCTTCCAGATCGAAGAAAAGCACAACGTTGGACAGTACCTGAACAATGGGGACACTCATCAAATTGACCCTCTCCAAGGCAGTAGATCAACCCCAGCAAGCATGGGGAGTCACAGATGAACCAGCAAAATCCCCATCATCGGAAGCTTCTAGCCAGGAACCCATTAGGGTTTCGGACAAGATCCATCGCGCGCTTACTGGTTGCTGGAACAGAGGCGCCGATGTTGGACTGGCCATGGGAGGCGTGAAGAAAGAATCTCTCGGAGCTCAGCAGCAGGATCGGGAGGAGAAACTTCAAGGGAAGGAGAGCATCTCTCTCTTAATTCTCTCTAACTAGACTGAGAGCTCTTTCTTCCCATCATTTGGTTTCTTGTACATATTAGTCGCAGTAGATTATGTTTCAAAATGGATAGAGGCAATTCCAAGTCAAAACAATGACCACAAAACACTGATAAAGTTCTTGAAAGAAAATATTTTGAGTCGATTTGGAATCTCTCGAGCCATGATAAGTGATGTTGGAACACATTTCTGCAACAAGCCATTTGAGTCTGTAATGAAGAAATATGGAATCACACACAAAGTTGCCACCCCTTATCACCCTCAGAAAAGTGGACAAGTAGAGCTTGCTAATAGGGAGATCAAACAGATCTTGGAGAAAACAGTGAATCCTAATAGAAAAGACTGGTCTTTAAGACTTAATGATGCACTTTGGGCTTATCGAATTGCTTATAAAACATCATTAGGTATGTCACCTTATAGATTAGTCTATGGAAAACCTTGTCACTTGCCTGTGGAACTTGAACATAAAGCTTATTGGGCTATTAAAGCTTTCAATTCTAACCTTGATGATGCTAGTCAGCTACGAAAATTACAAATAAATGAGCTTGAGGAAATAAGAAATGATGCATATGAGAATTTAAAAATTCATAAAGCAAAAATCAAAGAGTTTCATGACAAGAGAATCTTGAGAAAAACATTTGATGTTGGTCAAAAAGTTTTGCTTTATAATTCTCAACTCCATTTATTTCCTGGAAAGCTAAGATCAAGATGGAGCGGTCCATTTATTGTGAAACATGTGTATCCATATGGGCCTGTGATATCGAGAATCCAAAGAATGACAATGTTTTCAAGGTAAATGGACATCGTTTGAAAGTTTACTTTGATAATTTTTTAGTTGAAAATGACTCTATTGAATTGAGTGATCCTGTATATAAAGATTGATTCTTTTTCTCACATTTTTTTGTGTTTCTTTTTGATGTGGATTTTGTTTTGCTAGTCTTTCTCACCCCGGTCAAATGGCGGATAATGGTACTCCGTGACTTAAGTCGGTTCTTTTAGTTTCCCATAATAACTGATATCTGTGTATATATTTGTGCAATTCTTTGCTTTTTCTCCTTTCTTTGAATCTCTTCTCTCCCATTCTCATTTGAAAATGGACACCACTCTTGAAAAATTGAAAAGGTATTTTCCCGCTTTGCCTCCAAATGTGATTGCAAAAATTTACCATGCTAGGTATGCAAGATTGAGGTTGTTAATGAATCATGGAATTCCTAAAGATATTCGCTGGCTGATTGAAGCAAAGGTCCAATTATCAGGTGAGTCCTCCAATTCTTTCATTTCATACATGCCTGGAACATGTAAAAGCACTTTTGCAAAGAAACGTCGTGCAAAACGACTGAAAGTCTGTCACCGATGTGCCAGATGAACTTGTAATGCAACATGTCGTTCGTTAGGAATGGTATCTATAAACCGTGAAGATAAAATACAATTCATTAAGGATGGCCTGAGTAAGGGGTCTTTAGATAATCTTTTATTGACTCTTGAGATGCATCCTAGTGGAGATGTGCATCATGCAATTCATGATTTATAGCCATAATTCTATAAAGAACATGATCGACTTAGTCTTGGGAATCTGACTATAAAAGACCCTGTTTGCCAGTTTTTAAGAAAACTGGATGGGAAGCCTATCCCTGACCCATAAAGGGCGTTTAAGGCGTTCTTGGACGTAAAACCAAGGGAAGATGTGAGCCCCAATCACAACTACCTGTACATACACATGCTTTTTCAAAATAAATAAATAAATAAATAAAGCGAGAGAGAGAGTGAGACTCCAGCTGGCCTACATATAGGTGGTATGATTGCATTTTTAATTTCTCATCTATAAAATCTTCTCTTCCTTCCCTTCATTTCTACTCAACCCATGCATTCAACAAATATAGAAGTGTGTAGAAATGGCAGGTTCCTCAAGTCATCACATAAGAAATATTTATGTTTTCAGTGGATCCAGTCCTGGGAAAGAAAAAGAGTTTTTAGAATCAGCAAATCATCTTGGTCAGGTACTAGCTGAGAGAAAGATTCATTTAGTGTATGAAAGAGGCAGCCTTGGGTTAATGGAGGGTGTGTCAATAGCTGCATTTTTAGGAGGTAGTCAAGTTTTGGGGGTCGTCCCCAAAGCTTTAGCAAAAGGGGACATCATTGGCAAAACAATTGGAGAGGAAGTAGAGGTCCCCACAATATCCGATCGACTGAATGCAATGTTTAACCATGTTGATGCCTTCATTGCTTTACCAGGTGGTTTGGGCACATTGGAAGAGATCTTTCATATTTCCTCTTGGGCCCAACTACACATTCACCATAAACCCATAGGTCTGTTAAATGTTAATGGTTTTTATGATAATTTGTTGTCTTTTCTTAATCAAGCTGTGGAACATGGATTTCTAACATCTTCGGCACAACAAATCATAATCTCTGCTGCTACTGCTGAATAATTAATTGACCAACTACAATCTTTCATCCCTCTAATTGATCCCTCCATGAGTCGCATAAATTGGTCAACTAAGGAAAGTCGTAAAAAGCTTAGATTGGATTTGAGCCTTCGTTTGTGAAACCTTATGTATTTTGGTTTTATTAATAGCATAGTATTTTGTTTTGTTATTTCTTATATTTGTTTAAGTGTGTTTCAGGTTTGTCAGTGTTCGTTGTTTCAGGTGATATCTTCTATACTCTATCTTTCTACCTTATGACATTGAGGACAATGTCTCGTTTTGGTTAGGGGGAGAGGGTAGTAGTTGACATTAAAAAAAAAAACCTAACTTACTAACTGTTTTTGCTATTATTAAAACCATTTGACAAAACTGTTATTAGGATGGCAGAGTAAGGAGGAATTTTATTGACTCTTGAGACGCATCTTAGTAAATAGTCTTATCAAGGCCTATCAGAATACTTCTTGAAATATTCAGGTTTACAAACTCTCGCATTGTTATCACATGATTCTGCTCATACTCTCATTTAACAAGTATTTTTAAACCTTCATTTTCACACACACACACACACTCTAACATATGATTGTGGGGTTGCACATTGGATTATTACATTATTTATGTTCTTTTGTTAAAGGTAACAACTAAGGGAAAGTGATAGTATATAATTTGCAAAAAAAATAAAAATGATAATATTGATGATAATAAAAACGTAGATAAGTTTGGTTTCGTAGCCTCCCTAACCTAAGCAATTAAGCCCGAAGTGGTGTTTTAACACCTGATACCCTAAAGTCAACTGACTTGGGAGCTATTGGCCCAAAGCTTGTTACATGGGTTAAGGAGAAAAGCTTAAGGGAATCAAACATTGCACTATCTACGTCTCAGTATCTGCAACCCTAGGGGTGTCTCAACACCTAATGCCCTAAGACCAACTGGTCTGGGAGTCATTAGCCGAAAGCTCGTTACATGGGTTAAAGATGCATTGTGTTTTAAGTTATATGTATATATATTAAAAAAAAGGAAAAAAGAAAAAAAAGAAAAAAAAAGAGATAATAATCTCAACCCAAGGAAGTTAACCTTAAACATTAGAACATAATATTGTTTTCTTCCAATAAAAGCCCCATCATCTATGTTTTCATACATTGAGCACATAAAAAGGAAGGTTTATTAATATTTTGTTTAAGAGGTATTGATCATATATATAAATTTAATGAGAGTTTGCTTATCTGGATAGATTAATGAAAGTTGAATGATGAATGTCTTACTTTGTGGAATTTGCAAATTGTTTTTCTATTTTAACACTTTGATTACTAGGGACTAGTAATAAGCTGGTTGGGGGGGTGTGATTAGTACTTAAAAGTGCATTTTTATCAAGATTTTATATCATCATTTTGCACTTGAAGTATTAATAACTCCTTAACTAAATCATGTTTTATAATAACAAGTCTGATACCATAAGATACCTTTAATTTATGGTAAATGTTCATCTTAAATGCAGGCCTATCGCATAAATAAAAGGATTGATTGATGAGTTTAAGTACGGAAATTGAAAGGACAAAGAGAGGGCCAAACTTAGAAAAGAGATGTTGGTTCAGTCCAAACTGAAACACTGTTCAGTCATTGGGTCATATCTGGAGTTGTAGATCTTTGATTTAGGTCTGCCTTATATGGATGGAAAGCTAAGACATAGGCTTAAAACTTTCATGAGGAGTCCAAGATTTAAAAAGGCCGTTTTCAAGTCCAAATTATAGCAACCACAGAGAAGTCTGAATCTGTCCTGCAGCCCAGACACTGTTCAGTGTTCAGCCCATATCTCGAGTTCTAGAAGTCCAAATGACCTCAATGTTTTTATCCTGGAAAGTTGAGACAATTTCCTAGAACTTTCATGATTTAAGTCTGTTCAAATTATGACGTTATCAATGATGTTTTTGGCAGACAAAAAGATAAGGATTGTTACCAAGTCAAGATGTGGCCACCCACTCAACAATTAGTTAACAAATCAATAGTTCCGATTTTTGGCCTATAAAAGGAGGCATTTGCCATGTATTTAGGCATCTTGGTTTTCAGATCAAGATCATGCTCTTGCTCTCTCTTTATATTTTGTAATGCTTAAGTTTTGCTTATATTAATCTCTTGCTTATGCTTTTCATTTCCTTTCCTTGTTTATTTATGTTTCTCTCTTTCATTATGTTTAGCTAAGTTTATCATGTCAAGGTGAAAAGGTTACACTAATGGTGTAAGAATTAGTATAATATAAACTCAACATGGACCTTAATGTTTGATACGAACATGTTTTATATTTTTTATTTTGTTCACTTTTAATACTTTGCTTGTTAAATGGTTAATCTAGGTTTATGTTGTATAACCCTTGGTACAACAAATACTTGGCACTTTCATAGCCCAACCGTATGGTATAACCGACACCTATGCTATGAAAGGAACTTGATTTGTTGTTAACATAAGTTATAATCATGAATGCCTGACAACATTTACAAGTATTAGCATTATTCGAATAAGATAACTAATGTAATCATGTTAACAATTTATAATCCGATTGGAACCTCCTTTGTGTGTGGTTTCCAGTTGAGTAATAAAAAGAGTTTATACTATACTTGTTTGAAATACCATTAGTGGATCCTCTAACCTTAAGAATTATTTTATCCTTGTTTAATCCTTACATCAATATCACATCTCAAAACTCTCTTTAACTTATTATTATTATTGTTGTTGTTTATAATTTATATAGTTAACCTCCTTGTGGTTCGACCCCGGTCTTGCCGGGTCATTTATTACTTCGACACTCCTGCACTTGGGACAAGACATCAATCTTTTGGTCGTGTCAAAGACCAATTCTTTGAATGATTTTATAAGGACTAATATACCTTAGGGCTAATTTTCCATTCATTCCAAATTGCATGATGTTTTTCCAAGGTGCGACCTTAAAAACACTTGGTCGTCTACCATAAACTCAAAGGACCTTCTTCTATTATATACATAACTTTTTGTTTTCTGTCCTAAGCCCCATTTATTATATCTTTTATGCTTTTGACTTTTTTCAAGGTAATTTGCTCCAACTCCGGCCTAATTAACTTCCTATCACCAACTTCTTCCCAATAAACTACGATTCAACATTTCATTCCAGACAAGACCTCGTAGGGAACCATTACTATTGTAGCCCAATAATTGTTATGGTAAGTGAATTCAACAAGTGGAAGATGGTCTTTCCAGTTGCCCCTAAATTCTAATATGCAAACTCTTAACAAATCCTCTTAGCTTTGGATGGTTCTTTCTGACTATCCATTAGCATGAGGATGAAAAATGGTGCTTAAATTTATTTTTATCCACAGAGCACGCTAGATACTTGGCCATAAGCATGAAGTGAGTCTAGGGTCTCGATCTAAGATGATTGATAACGGCACCCCATATAATCTCACCACTTCATTTACATACAACTTCACCAATTTATCTATTAAGTCAGTAATTTTCATAGGCAGGAATAATGAAAATTTAGTTAGACAATCTAGGATGACCCATATGACATCATTTCATTTCCTTCCTATACAAAATCCATAGTAATGTTTTCCTACATCCATTTAGGTACCAAGAGTGATTGTTATGGTCTATTGGCTTCTAGTGTTCAATTTTCACTTGTTAACACACACCATATTTCGTTATATACTCGGCTATTTCTTTCTTCATGTTTGGCCACCAATAAAATTAATTTAAGTCTCTGTACATCTTAGTACTTTTAGGATGTACAACATAACTAGATTTGTGAGTGAAAGTTCATTTTCCTGTTTACCACCTATTAATAAATAATCTGATAACACTTTGCAAACACTAATCAGTAACCAAATAAATAAATAATGTTGAAAACTTAAATGCATAAGGTATTTAGTTATGAAGGGAAAGCCTTTTGAAGAACTCTTCAAAAGTTAAAAAACCATCCGGGGCAGCCAAACCCAGGATAGATAATTTTTCTCACTAGTTTGAAAGATTACAAGAGGCATATTTCTGAACACAACTCTTTGTGTCTATACTACCTTATTTGATAAGACAATGAACCATATTATGTCTCTTACCACAGTAGCTTACCACTACATCTAATGATTTTCAAATTGTTGTCATCCTAACTAGAAGCTCCAATTGCTAACAGTTCACATAGGAACTCCTCCTAGGAGTCTGCAGGCTCTCCAACTCTTCAAGGACTAATTCTCCTGAATTTCCTACACACTGCTCAGTGTCAAAAGTATATCTTGCGAAACTCTGTGTAAAATGCTTAGCTGGTTGGCACACTTGCTTCAATATAATTGATGCTTTTACATTTTGAAACTCTCTTTTGAAGCACACATTTCTTTAGACTTAATCTTCCTTATATACATGTCTTATGTGATATGGATAAGGATAATTTTCAAGTTTCCTAGCCTGTCATGTTGGTAATAGACTGCTCACGTGTTTTACAAAAAAACTGATAAAGTTATCTTCAGATAATGTTTTCTACGCTATATGAACTTATCTCTTAAATAATCAAAATAATTACAGAGAAGATAATGCTAATTAATCTTGATAAACTTCCATATTAACCTAATTATCTTTTTACCAACCGTAAAAAAATCTTTACTAATCTAAGTCAACAAAGCGACATTTACAATCTCTTGTTTTAGCCTGATTTGTGACAAAACATACAAAAATGAATTAGTAAGCATCAAGTTCAGATCAAACAAAAATTTATGCAAACACAATCAATTAGTATGAGAACAATTGTTAGTGTTTTTTTTTTTTTTTTATCAAATGTATGTAATTGTATAGATAAAAAAGTGAAACAAAGCTGGAAACCAGCAAGTCAGAATATACAGGCATGAACATATAAGCGAACAAAGGCAACATGCTCCCTTGAATAAGCGAAGGGAACATGCTCCCTGATACAAAAATAACAATCTAGCAAGCTAAACAAAATCAGCAAACATGCGCCAAACCACATAGGATATGGCTATTAAACACATCTCCACAGAGCAACCCTCAAACAAACAAATAAGAGGGATCACAATAACCAAAAATAGCCCAGACAGTAGCTAGTCAAGGACACACGTCGCTGCAGGTAGCAGCCTGAACCTATATACATGCACGACAGAGAGGGAGCAACAACTCCCGTAAGGCATCCAGTCCAGCAAAGGGGATTTCAGCAGCTTACTCCAAAATAGTAGCAACAGGCTACCCAACGAGCAAACCAATAGACACATGCAACAACATGAACAACCTGCAAGTATACAAGCCGGCAATACCAAACAAACAACAAAATAGCATACAAAATATACCAAGGCAGCAACACCCAGGATAATATATACAGCAAGATGGAGCCCAACCAGCTCCCATATAAGGGGGGAGGCACCGAGACTAAGAAGAAGACTAGCAGTAAGACAACCATAACATGCAACCGAACATACTGAAAGCTATGGCTTTCAGCAGACTCTAGTGTGGAAGTAGACATCCAGCAGCAATAAGAAAAAACCCTTGTCATAGAGTGGGAACAACCACAGCCACAAAGTGGCCCATAAGAGCTCAAATAAGTATAACTAACCAAAACCAATTTATGGCAGACAAGCATAAATGAACAAACTAGCTAGCATCCTGAAGCAGCCTCCACCTACAGTGAAGACCATCAAACCAAGACCATTCCAGCAATAAGATGAAGTAGCAAGCTAACAAATCTAAGCAACTGTAGGGGAAGATGCAGAGGGGGAAAAACCCCTGAGTAATAGGGACATCAATCACCAATCTAAGGAGCAACCTCAATTCACCAACAACCAATTCAACACAGCAGGAATGAGCTATCAAAACAGAAACCCAACAAGGGAACCAGAGTCCACGCAATAGCAAACCTCCCAAATAAAAGATCATGCAGGGAAGTACTGAGACCAATCAGCCAACAACCACCACCCAACAGAGAAGACCATCAAACCAAGTCACTCCTGCAATATAATAAAATAGCAAGCTAACGAAAGCTACAACCTGCACACCCAATAACAGGGGAACATGCAGGGGAGGAGAGACCCCTAAGTAACAAGGACGTCAATCACAGACCAAGGAGTAGTCGCAATACACTAACAACCACTTCAACACAGCAGGAATGAATAACAGACATGAATCCAACAAGGAAAACCCAAAGGCAACCCTGATAGGAGAACCTCAACAACACACAAACCAACCTAGCATTAAGCGAGAAGCAACAAGCCAGAGAAAAAAGTCAAGGACCACAACAACTCTAGCAAACCAAAAACATCCTGCAAGAGACATGATAAACGACAACAACAACACAACAACAAAGAGAAGGTTGATAGCATAGTCAGTTATGGACACCAAGCTAGCCAAACTTATCATCAGCTCGTAATGAAGGCACAAACACCATAATCACTCCAAGAGCCCAAAAACCCAACCAGCAGAAAAGGAAATAGAAAGAGATCAATCTATGTCCAACAATTTAACTAAGCAAACTCTTTGGCACCAACATACAAACACAACTGTCTGCAAAAGCAAGCTTTGCGAGACAAAGAATAACCACATTAAACAACTTCACAGCAAACAGTAACACCAAGTAACCAGACTACATGAGGTAAAAGCCTCATGTTAGTTTAGAGGCAATAAAGCCTCTGATATACCAGCAGGAAATCATAGAGGGGTAAGAGACTTACCTCTTTCCAAAGCTCCAACAGAAAACTCCATAAGCTTAAGCCAATAACCAAAGCAGCAAGGGATAACGAACCAGACATTCCAGATCCCAAAACCAAGATTGGAGGATTAAGAATGAGTGACAACACCAGAGGATAAAAAAACCCCAATAGGGCGAACACTAGGTATGTCCATGTTTGAGCAAAGGTTCTGTACCTAAACAGCAGATAAACAATTGACCTCAAGCTGCAAGCAGTGAACAGTACCATACCTGAGCTAGAAAGACATCCATGAGCACTATCAACTAGGTCATCAGTTCGTGGATGAATGGTAGAGGTGACCCCAACAACATCAGGGGAAATCTGCACTTTCGCACTAAATGAAGAGACCCAATTGATACAAGCAAAGTTCAATTCCATGCTAGAGAAGGTGAAGCCGACTAGGTCAGCTCGAAAATCCTTCACCAGAATATAATTTGTAGAAGGAGACGCATTCTCAGCCCTAAATCCATCAAGGGCATCCTCAGCAAAAAACACTCTAACTAGGGTATTGGGGTTTGGATACTTGAGATCTGGGGGAGACAGAACAAAAGGTTTTGGTAAAAGTTAATCGAAGGCTTCTCTTGGAATGGTTGTTTAAACCGAGAGAAGAAAGATAAAACGTTTTGAATCTCGATGGCCATAAGGCCAGAACCAAGGGAAGAGACCCAAAATAGGAACTTAGGAGCTGCAAAACGCCTATACGAGGAGAAAAAAGGAGAGCATCTCTCTCTAAATTCTCTCTTTAGCTGCAGGCACTCAATTGTTAGTATTCTTAACAGTTCATAAGATGCATCATGCTAACAGTTCATAAAATGCTCAAAAAGTACTTTAATGTAAAAAATTTAAATAGTTATTTAGATAATTGTGCGTATGCATGAAGTTTAAATTAAAAGTATTGCATACAACCATAACATAAAAAGGTCCTATACTTATCCCAAATATTACAGACCATTAAAATCAATTTAAAATCAATAACAACAAGAACAGACAAATATCAGCATCAGCAGCACCATAATCCATGTATCTCCCCCTTGATTTGGCACTAATCAAGGTTTTCATCATCAACATCTCCCACAACTGTATGATGAATTTGCTTAACATCCTACCCCAATTGTACAAGTCTGTCATTAACTTGCACCACATCATGTTGGATATTAGAGAGCAACTTGTTAATTTTTTTAGCCTTTTGATCTCACCTTCTTATAAAACTATCAAACTTATTGGTTAAAAACTGTAATTGATCCATGATAAGTGGAAGTAATAGGCTAGTTGAGGGTAACTTTGGTTGAGATAAGGTGGACTCATCAGCAAAAGGTCTTTTCTTGCTAACCACAAATTCAAATTTCACAATAGTTATAACATAAATTTTGCCAAACATTTTCACTGTGGATTCAATATCTGTCAAGGGAACCTTAACTAGAATAGCTACTCTAGTTATCAGACCCCTAAAGGGCAAACTTGATTCCTTATCAGAGAGAGCTTTTTGAATCACATATATAATATATGTAGCAAGATGAATGGGTATATCAGTCGTAATTGCATACATGAATTGTGTCTTTTCAACAGTTAGTTCTGTGTGTCTAGCAATTAGCCATAAGTTGGTTAGGATAATTTTTGCTAACAATTTATAGGGTGCGACTATTTTCATAGGTTACCTCTGTGAATTCACAGTCCATTTAGATCCATTAGGTCTTATAAACAAATCACTCATTTAGGTTTTAGATGGTGTCTTAGTTCCTTTGAAAGGAAAACCTGAATTACTGATATTAGGCATGCCATACAAGTCTCCAATGATAGAAAGGGATAAGGTAAGGGTTTAACCCCTCTCTTGGAAAGTTATTGACTTTTCATCTAAGTCAAACGAGTCACAGTTAGCATAAAATTCCCTCTCAATTTCCATATAAGGAGCAAGTGCCCCTTCAATCAACTTTTCCTATTTTTTTTTCTAAAATTTCTTCAATGAAAGAAAAGGCAGTATTAGATAAATCACTTATAGATACCTCACATTCTCCCAACACATTCTTCCTTGAGAAATTGGTCTTGTATGCCTTTTTTTGCCTCTAGTGAGGTGAAACGCTACATCTTAGCAAAATATGGTTCAAGTTTTAATGAATTGGCCACGACTTTTCCTTTCTTATTAGTCTTTTGAATATTGGAAGGCTGAACAAGGGTTTTCTTAGGAGATGAGGTCTCCTGCTCTTATTCATCCGAGGAGATTGAAGAAGGTTGTACAGGTTTTTTTGTGCTTTCATCTTATGTCGACCCTTTATAAATTAACATAACACTCATCAATAATGTTTCCAAAAAATATCAAAACTCTTGCTTTTTAACCTCATACAAGATCTGACATATTCTCTTGTTAGATCAAGATACAATCATTTTACCATTTTTCTTGAACGATGTAGATTGCAAGATTAAAAAGAAGATTTTGAATGAGTGTTGAAGAGATTATCAGGGATATCAAGAGAGAAAAGAGATGAAAGGTTTTGTCTAAGAAATGGGCAAAACAAGGACTTTAAGTCAAGATGACAGAAAAAGAGAATTGATTTGACTGAAGCTTATGGTGAAAACAGATATAATAATGCAATATTTAACAAAGGCTCTGTCATATCAAATCACATTTCTTTCCTTGTTATTGATAAGTTCAACTGGTTTTTCCCTATTAAAACATGTCATTTAGTTGTTTAAAGACCTTATTTGAAACCCAAAAACCTTCTTCGAACCACTTATTATTTTAAAAATCTCTTGTGAATATTTAGCTTGGGATTGCTTTGCCTTTTGCTGGTTTTGTTGTTATGTTATTGCCTTTTGCAGTCCTGTTTCCTTATTTGTTGCAGAGTCGCTAGTCTCAGCTTCTGCCTGTGGCCTTGTTATGCCTGGTTTTCTCTGGTTTCCCTGTTGTAGTGTTGTAATGCCTGGTGCAATGCCTGTTTGATCTATCAGCTGCTTCCATGTTCTGGTAGTACTGGCTGGTTTTGTTGCTCTGTTGTTGCCTTCTGCAGGTCTGTTTCCTTATTAGGTGCAGAGTCGCTGGTTTTAGCTTTTGTCTATGGCCTTGCTGTGCATGGTTCTCTCTGGTTTCCTTGCTGCAGCGTTGCTGATGCTGGTGCAATGCCTGTTTGATCTATCAGCTGCTTTCATGTTCTAGTAGTAGTTGGTTGGTGTGCCTTTTGGTCTGGATATTAGCCTCTTTTTGACCCTTGTCCTCTGTGGGTGCCTGCTTATTTTCTCCTAGCTGCTGGCTTCGCATATAA
Source organism: Populus trichocarpa (assembly GCF_000002775.5). NCBI lineage: Eukaryota > Viridiplantae > Streptophyta > Magnoliopsida > Malpighiales > Salicaceae > Populus > Populus trichocarpa. Next base: position 9,481,186 of record NC_037295.2, read on the forward strand.
TAGCTGGTTGAGTTGAGACCCAATCTCCTACTATTGAAGTTGAGGCTGGCTTGCGGCTTGGCTGGGCGCTGGATTCGCTGGTGCTTGCCTGTTTTGTTAGGGCGATGTTCCTAACTGTTTGTTATGTCTGGTTGCTACTTAATGCAGAGTTTGGATTGTTGGAGATTTTGTTGCTTTCTGCAGGTCTTCTACTGATTGTTCTGTTTTTGGAGGGCCCCTTGGGCCTAGCCTTAGAGTTGCAGCTTTAGTGGTAGGATGCTTGATTGGTTTGCTACTGATTGTATTCTTGGATGTTGGAGTTTAATTAATGGTTGTATGGCGTTTGCTTGTAGATTTTGTTGTTTGCTGGTTTTGTCCTTTTGTTCAGGGAGCCTATTCCCTTTTCGGTTGTATTTGCTTGTTTAAGGGAGCCTGTTCCCTTTGTTCGCTTGAATATTCATGTCGGTATATCTTGACTTATTGATTTCCAGCTTTGTTTCACTTTTGATCTATACAATTTCTTACATTTGATAAAAACAAAATAATATCCACATCATTCAAATATGTAGACCTTAATAAGGTAAGCTAATTTTTAGCTTAAAACACTCATAATTGACAATTTTGGAAAGAGATACTTACATCAATGGTCAATCTTCATTCATGAAAGACTATCCCTTTATTTGACCAAATAAAGATGTGAGTGTGTGAATGAGATAAACATACCATTCTGAATTTTTTTTCTTAAAAACATTTTTTTAATCATCTTCATATGTTGATAAAATATGCTTAGCAGGGTGTCAACAACATACCTTGAAAGTCAATTTTTATGTTAGGGCCTAGATACATGAACATTTATTATTCCTAACATAAAATTTGATTAACTCAACAACTCTAATAAGAAATTGCTTGTCTATTTCTGCAATAAAGTGAGCAAAGACTTTTTCTTCAAGGAGTTAAAGCGAGAGAAAAATGATCTATTATGAGATTGCTCGTCTATTTCCACAATGATGTAAGCAATTGATTTTTTTCCAAGGATTTAAAGAGAGAACAAATGATCCATTATGAGATTTCTCATTTATTTATATTGTAAACACCTTAAAAAAAAAGAGGGTCTAAACAACCCCGCCGTCGCTGCCGATTTCTGAATTGGCAGCGACTCAGCTTAATTGAAAGTTAGGAAAGCATTTAGGCTATCTTAAAGAGCCAAGAGGGAGGGGTAAAACTGGTTTTAAACAGACCAACACACGGATAAGAACACCTTTAACCCAACCCCAAACACCTCACCTTAGTTTATGTGAAGTATAAATGCAAGGAGAGAGAGGAGGTGACCCTTCCTCTTCCCAAAGTCTATCTGCAGCAGCTGCATGTCTCTCTTTTCCTCCTTCTTCCCAATGAAAAATCAAACCAAAACCAGTAAAGGATACCTCTTGAACATGTGAGAGAGAGTTGAGATCGTGAATGAAGGCTGAGTAGCTACTTAAGGGGAAGGAAAGGGGGCTGGAACGGATGGGATGAAACTGACAGAAAAAAAGAGAATCGAGAGAGGAAGAAGAAGGGAAGAAGGGGAAAAATGGGAGAAAGAGAGAGGGAAAATACTACCAAATTGTCCAGACCTATTTAGATTTGAAAGGTATGGGTCATGTAGTCTCCTTTTTCCTTCTTATTCTTCTAACCCAGAATTGAAAAAGATGAAGGATCCCTAAGAAAAAATGACCTAAACCTCCTAGGCTAATTGTAAAGGAAACTGAAAACAACTACGAGGACAAGCAACAAAGACGAAATAAGGCCAATTTCTAGAGCATCTAACTAAGGATAATGAATAAAATGGAAAGAATAAAACTTGGTAGAGGGTCGACCACAACAATGGGGCTAGCCGGAATGCATTGTGTAAGAAGATGCATGTGTGTGTTCATGTTAAAATCATGTGACTCTGTTGGGATTTGATGACAAATGTGTGCTGGAATTGGGACAAACGATTGATTAGCTTCGGCTAATGGCATTCGAATGGATGACTAGGACAAATGAATGATTAGCTTCGGCTAATGACATTCAAATGGATGACCGGGACAAATGAATGATTAACTTCGGCTAACGGCATCCGAATTGATGACCGGGACAAACGATTGATTAGCTTTGGCTAATGGCATCCGAACGGATGAACGGGACAAATGAATGATTAGCTTTGGCTAATGTCATTCAAACGAATGATCGGGACAAATGAATGATTAGCTTCGACTAATGGCATCTGAACGGATGATCGGGGCAAATGGTTCCGAACGGATGACGAACTGATGACATCCGAAGTGGATGGCCAGGGCGAGTGAAAGGTTAACCTCAACAAATGATGCCTTAAAAGGATAGCCGGATTTAATATTATAGCTGATTGCAAGAATTGGAACATTTATATGTACTATAAGTTGTTCATACCAAGTACATAAAGGAACTACAAATGTCACGCTTCAAACATGGGATAATGTTAATGCTCCATTAAATTGCCAGACTGCTTATTATCATTATTATTATTAAGTAATCGCTTTCTTATAAATGTTTTGTACTATAGCAGGGACGTCACACCAACGAGGTGCCTAGAAAACCCAATACACGGGAACCTACTTTTGTAAGGAATCATGTAGTTGCATTCTAAATCACGATGTATTTTGTATGAATCAATGTACTGAACATATAACTATTATTAAATCCTTTTTATTTAAATTCGTGATGACTATTAGTAGGATAGGAATGCAAACTCATGTCTATGTATGTGTATTGTTAATGTGAACTTCTAATCATGCAAACATAATAATATGTGTTTATGTAAGATTCACTTTTAAATGAAATGTTGATTATTGTTGGTGTATGGATTGTATCTTAATGATGTGAGGGAACAGGTTTGCCGATTACCGACACGATGTGTGTCAAGTATGTATGTATATATATATATATATATAAAATTACTGTTGTTTTGGGCTTGAAAAGCCGAGTTGTTACATCTATAATAATGTGAGCAATCAACTTTTTCTTTAGGGATATGTTAGAAAGGAATCTATCTTAATAGTTTGTACTAGGTTCAACTAACTTTAGTCGATTCAAGGCACATGCTCACCCTTACTGTCAACATATTTGCATTCAAAAACAAAATTTTTCTTTGCTAACAGTTAGAATGATAACATCTCACAGTGTACAAGAAAATACCTTTTACTTGGTCTTTCAAAAGAATATATTTTCAGAAATGAAGACCTTCCAAGTAAGAGTCACCTTGATCTTATCAAAATGACATTTGTAGAGTTCAAAGGCATATGTTAGGTATACTTACAGGTTTTTCTCTTTGTTTCAGTGTCAACAACCTGTTAACTGTGAGATGAAGAAGAAAAACTTTATGGAAACAATTTTTTTAAAAAATATATACAAGGATATTATTTTCAAAAATCATGGCATGTTGCATACATTAATGAATTTTCTAAGAAACTCAAACCTAAAACCATCCAAAGGTTTTGTGAAAAGGTCAACCAATTGATGTTCAGTTTTAACATGTTCTAAAGTCACAATTTTTTATTCAACCAAGTCTCAAATGAAATGAAGTCTTATATCAATATGGTTGGTTCTTGTATGCTGCACAGAATTCATATAGATACTAATGGCGTTAGAATTATCACAATAAATAGTCATAGTATCTTGAATAAAACCATAATCCTGTAAAATCTTTTTCATCCAAAGAAGTTGTGTGCAATAACTTCCAACAACAATGTATTCGGTTTTAGCAATGGACAAAGAAATTGAATTATATTTCTTTCTTATCCATGCTGCCAAATTTCCATCGATATAAAAACAACCACCTATTATGCTTTTTATATCATCAGCGTTACCAGCTCAGTCAACATCTAAATAACCTAACAAACTCAAATTCTAGTCTTATGAATACCAAATACCATAATCAGATGTGAAACTTAAGTATTTCAAGATTCTCTTGACTGCAGTAAGGTGTGATTCTTTTGGATTAGACTGAAATCTAGTATACATACCAATACTAAAAGCAATATCAGGTCTGGTTGTTGTTATGTAGAGCAAACTTCCTATCATGCTTTTATAAAGTGTGGAATCAACACACTTACTTGTGGGTTCTGAACTGATCTTGATAGAAATGCTCATAGGCATTCGAGCATAACTCTTACCTTTCATACCAAACTTTTTAACCATATCTCGTGCATACTTTGATTGAGAAATAAAAATTTCATTATCATATTGCTTAACTTGTATGCCAAAATGAATTTTAACTCTCCAATCATACTCATTCATCTTATTAACAAACTTATAAGAAAGTAAATCACGAGTAACTCTAAACACAATGTCATCAACATAAATCTGAACAATGATTATTTCCTTACTTGTTTCTCTTATAAAGAGTGTCTTGTTAACATTACCTTTTTGAAAACAATTATCTAGTAGGTATTTTGTTAACTATTCATACTAGGCTTGTGGTACTTGTTTTAAACTATAAAGGGCTTTCTTCAATCTGTACACATGATCAGGAAATAAATGATTAGCAAAACCTTTAGGTTGTTCTACATATACATTTTCTTGTATAATCCCATTTGGAAAAGCATTGTTCACATCCATTTGGTATAGTTTGAAGTTCTGGTGACAAGCAAATGCAAGCACAATGTGAACAGACTCCAAACGAGCTATTGGTGCAAATGTTTCATCAAAATAAATTCCTTTGATTTATGAGTATCCTTGTGCCACCAATCTTGCTTTGTTTATGATAACTATTCTATGCTCATTAGATTTGTTCTTGAAGATCCATTTGGTTTCAATTATATCGTGAATGTCAAGTTGTGGAACCAGCTCCCATACATCATTTCTAGTGAATCGATTTAGTTCCTCATGCATGACATTGATCCAACTTTCATCTTGTAGAGCTTCTTCAACCTTTTTAGGTTCAACTTGTGAAAAGTAACACACATATGAGACTTGATTAAAAATTCTTTTTTCTAAACCTCATACCTTCATCTAATTTTCCAATGATATTCTCTTTAGGATGATTGTGCTTTATCCTTGAGGAAGGTTCTTTTTCTTGGGACTGTTTAAAGTTGTGCATAGAACTTCCTTCCTAACAGTGTTCATCCTATTTAGATGAGAATTCTTTTGTTGCTTCAAACATGTCATCAAGATCATGACAAGTTCCTTTAGATTGTCATTAATGACCACATTGATTGTTTCCATGACAATTTCAGTTTATAGATTGTAGACTCTATAGGCTTTACTATGTGATGAATATCCAAGAAAAATTCCTTCATCGCTTTTACTATCAAACTTATGTAAGTTTTAGCAAGAACTTCCAAATACTTTAAAGTATTTGACCGTGGGCTTCTTGTGATTCCACAACTCATAAGGGGTGAGTTTTGTACCTAGTCTAAAATACAACATGATTTAAAATATGGACAACTATGTTGACAGCTCCTCCTAGAAGTGCATTGCAACTTTCTTACCATTTGGCATTGTCCAAGCCATTTCTTGTACAACTTTATTCTTCCTCTTAACTACACTATTTTGTTAAGGAGTGATTATAGTAGAAAATTCTTAATGTACCCTATTTATCATAAAAAGATGAAAAATTAGTATTTTTAAATTCTTTCTCGTGATCACTATGGATTCTAGAGATAAATAGTTCTTTTTTTTTCTTGCAATCTTCTAAATAGTTTCCCTATAAGATCAAAAGATTCAGATTTATCTTTTAATAATATAACTCAAGTATATCTTGAATAATCATTTACAATGATCATGATATACTCCTTTCTACCAATACTCTCGGTTTGAGTTGAACCCATTAGATCCATGTATTCAAGTGGTCTTGATATCAAAATATCAGCAGTATTTTTGTGTTGAACTTTAGTTTGTTTTCCTTTTTGACATGCTCCACACACCATTATCTTGACTGTTTGCATATTCGATAGTCCTCGTACCGGTTCTTTTTTTAGAATTTTTTGACAAATTTCTAAAATTGATATGACTAAGGCGTTGATGCCAAAGATCAATATCATCTAGTGTTGCCTTGTGACATCCCAATGCAGTCAAGCTAGAAATTCCATAACAATTATCTGAAGTTCTACTACCTTTCATGATCCACTTGCCAGCATAATTATAGATGTTGCATTCATCCTTAGAAAACTACACACTATGATTCTCATCACAAAATTGGCTTATGCTTAGTAGGTTAGCTTTAAGGCCATTCACAAATAAAACATTATGAAAAATAGGTAAACCAGAAATTTCAACATTTCCTTTATCTTCAATGGTAGCTATGCTTCTATCTCGAATGGTCATTAAACCACCATTCATGAATTTAAATTTTTTAAATTGACCTTTATCTCCACATATATGTCTAGAACAACCACTATTTAAATACCACAAATTGTTATTCATAGTTTTTAGTGTAATGTGTACTACTAAACATATTTTCTTTTTCTTAACTACCTATTGATTTTTCATTTTTGTTCTGTTAGAACTTTCTGTCTCATTAGATTTCTCACAACCTACTGACTTATCAATTTTCCTTTCTATAGTACATAATTGATTTAAGACTAAGTCAACTTTGTACTCTAGATTTTAATTTTTACTTGCGAAACAATTTCTTTTTAATTGTCCTTCAATTCCGCAATGCTGACAGGTAGGACTAAATTTACATTTCAACTTACCTTTTTGGACATTGTTTGATTTGTCTTCTAGTATGAAAGGTTCCTTATCCTTTACAAAGGTCTTTACAAAGGTAATCCCTTTAGAGGAGGAAGATACATACATATTGTTGATGGAGTTTCATGTGTCATATGTCCTAATCCTGTACGATTAGTACTTACCATTTGAGCTTTCAACAACTCAAGTTTTTATGTTGCTGACGGTTCTTGTGACTGCTTGCACATAGTCAACTCATTTTCAAGTGCTTTGACTTTCATAAGAGATCTAGATATCTCTACTTTTGATAGCTTTAGAGCTTCTGCCAGATTGTTCTCCATATCTGTCAGTTTATTGAACAATTTCTTGTTCAATTTCTTGACTTTCACTACTTCACACAAGTCTTTATAAGCTTCCTGCAAGCTTAGTTCATGATAAGTAATAACAAAAGTAATATTTAAATCACTATAATTACTGATAGTCTGATCTGTGTCAGAATCATATGATATCTTAATAGTGTCAGAAAGAGCAACAAAAACAAATTCATTATTAGATGATGAATTAAAATTTTCAGAGTCAAATTCATCACTTAAGGTGATATTAAGAGCTTTACCTTTATTTCTTTTCAAATTAGGACATTCACTTCTCAAGTGACCATATCTTGAACATTCAAAATACTTAACTCTTTCCCCAGATTCAATCTTAATTTTTCTTTCATTTTCTAATTCATTTCTTTTGGCAAAATTATTTACCTTTTTGCCTTTATAAATTTTCTTCTTCTTAAACATGAATTTTCTAAATTTCTTAGCTATAAGAGCTATATCTTCATTATTAAGATCATCATTAAATGACTAGTCATGTTTTTCTTTAGAAGATTTAAGTGCAATAAACTTACCTTTCATTTGATGAGGCAATATAGATTCATATGTTTATAAGGAACCTACCAGTTCTAAAACACGTATAGTATCAAGATCCTTGCTTTCTTTAATGGCTGTTACCTTTGGCCGAAATCTTTCAGGTAAGGATCTTCCTTACAATTCGTTCGTCCTCCACTTTATCTCCTAAATTGAACCTGGAATTCATAATGTCATTAAGTTTAGCATAAAAATCATTAAAAGATTCATCTTCCAACATTCTAATTTCCTTAAACTTTGAGGTTGACATTTGTAATTTGTAATTTTTCAATGTATGACCCTTTGCATGAGAAACGTTGAATTTCAGTATAATCCCTACGCATAATCGCACTATTGGGACTAAAAGTGGTAAGAAATCTAGAGAAATGTTTTATGATAATTATGAATAGGAATTTCCAAAGAATTAGTCTAAGATCCAAGATTATTTAAGTAAATTATATGGTATGCAAAATTTGGATTTTTGGCGTGAAATTTCCAACTATCCATTTTTATAATAATGAATGTATCTCCAAATCAGACTGTTGGATCAGATCAAAACTGTACATGGGGTCTTAAGACATAAGGTGTTACCTTAGGTTAAAATTTAAGGTCAATCAGAGATTAGGAAGGTCCTAAAAATAAAGACACATTGTTGGGTCAGTGCAATAAACTGAAATTTAGAGGGGATAAGTTGGGGTATAATAGTAATTGACCCATAAAACCTAATATCACTATGCTTGCTGCTACTGTTCATGTGGAACAATAGCTAAAAAGAGAGGAAGAGGCTTCTCTCTTGCCTCTTTTCAAAAATCAGTTGAGAAATCTTTTCAAATTGTGAGATTAAAGCTTGCAAATAGGTTTGTGAGGAGAGAAAAAAATTTAGGCCAAAATTAAGAAGCTTGGTTGGAGGAGAGGAACTTGAGGGACAAGTATGGGTGATTAAGAGGAAGAACACTTGAAGAAGAAATTGGTAAGAACTCTTCAATTTGAACTCGAAATTATTGATTAAAGTGTTCTTCCTTAGTTTTCCTCATTGATTTCATAATTAGTAAAGGATAATTGAAAAAACTCCAATGTTGTGATTCTAGGGTTCTTGAAAATGTGTAGGAAATGAGAGTTGCTTTGAATATAGAGTAATGATAATGGATGTTGTGATGCATGAGAACACTTAGTGTACTCATCAAATTTATCTCTCATGTAATTAAAATTCTAATAATCTTACTGGCCAACTTCTAGTTGAAATTACAACTTGAAAACAATGTAATTTGGAGTTGGTGTTTTTATAAAAGTTATAGGTATGAATATTATCTTTTAAATGGAACTAGTTGTAACTTATTTGAAGTTGTATAGCTTCAAATATGAGAAAAACACTGAGTAAAGATCCAAACCGATATAGTACTGGACAAATTTTGGGTGCTACTCTAATTGTTACTTTTGAGCCTTAAACGATATAATTTGGAGTTGATGTCCTCTAACGATTATAGGTATGAATGTCATATTTCAAATGGAACTAGTCATGGTTTATTTGGTGTTGTATAACTTCGGATATGAGAAAAACACTAAGTAAAGGTCCAGAACGACATAGTACTAGATAGATTTTCGATGCTACTATAATTGTTAATTTTGAGACTTAAAACAATGTAATTAGGAGCTAGTGTTTGTATAACACTTATAGGTATAGATGTTATCTTTCAAATGGAACAAGTCTCGATGTATTTGAGGTTGTATAACTCTATACATGAGAACAACATTGAGTAAGGGTCCAGACTAACATCGTACTAGGCAAATTTCTTATGCTAGTGTAATGAGTGAGTTTAGACATCTAGATGACAAATATGAGTGATGTGTCCTTCATGAAAGTTGTAGCCCTATGTACTAGCTTTCCATAGAGACAAACCATGCTAAAAAATAGTTCTAAAACTTTAGTTACGATTAAAACACCAAACAGTGTTCGCGGTTGAGTGGACCAAACCAGCTAGGACTAATCAAGCTCTAATCTTTACTTGGAATTTATTGTTGATTAAAGGTTATAACACTTGGAATGATGTAGTAAAAATCAATGAAATGAACACTTAACGTTAATACCCATGTTTCAACCTATAGAAATTTAGATGAGAGAATCCTTGAGAATGTACATGTTGAACTTGATTATGTAGTACTTGACAACATTGTGATGAACTTGATGAGGTTATGGAAAAGAATATGATCCTTGAACATATTTAGTAGTACTTTGTAATTGGAATGCATAGAACACCTTATGCCACACGATAGTGAATGAGAATTTGATGTTGCCACATGAAGAACATAAAAATATGCTTGTTAGGGGAATGACATAGGCTCTGGCCACCTTAAGAGATGACAACATAGAAAGACCCTCATGAAGATATAAATGAGTGATGGTTCCTCTTTAACAATGTTTGATGAATGTGTGATCTTGTTATAGAATAAAAACAATACATGTTTTCCTTGCTTCATAAACTTTGGAAGTGAATTTGGTAGTGGTTTATGTCCAAAACTAGGTTGAAGTATGACCTTTAGAAGGAAAACTTGGTATTGACCATATGTGTGAATTTAAGGAAAAAAACATGTCAGAATGCCTTAGTTTTTGTTGATGATTTTTAGTGTCAGAATGACTTAGTTTTTCATTGATGATTTTCAGTGTCAAAATAACTTAGTTTTCGTTGATGATTTTCAGTGTCAGAATGAGTTAGTTTTCATTGATGATTTTCAGTGTCAAAATAATTTAGTTTTCGTTGATGATTTTCAGTGTCAGAATGAGTTAGTTTTCATTGATGATGTCAGAATGACTTAGTTTTCGTTGACGATTTTCAGTGTCAGAATGACTTAGTTTTCGCTAATGATTTTCAATGTTAAAATGACTCGGTTTTGTTGATAATTTCAGTGTCATAATGATATAATCTTTGTAAATGACAGTATCATAATGATATAATTTCTGTAAATGACCTTCATTAAAATTAGGGACGAATGTCTTATTACAATTTATCACTGTACAATTATACAAACATAGGAGATGTTTGAATGAATGTATGTGTGTTCTAGTATATATGTGGAAATGGTCTTTGACATTACCTAAATAAAAATATATTGAGTAATGATCATTTTGTGTATTAAGAGGCACGATTGTGATCGAATCTTCGACCGGGCAAGGACACTACGGGAGGGGTAGGTAGGTGGTTTCCACCTTTAATTAATTAGTATTTATACATAATATTGCTACTCGATTGTAAATCGATTAAAACTACTCATGAAACACAATGAATAATGATGTGATTAGCTTCAGCTAATGGTATCCATATTGGATAATAGGGATTAATTGATGAGATTAGCTTCTACTAATGGTATCCATATTGGATAACCGAGATTAAATGATGTGATTAGCTGCGGCTAATGATATCGATATTGGATAACTAGGAACAGATGATGAGATTAGCTTCAGCTAATGGTATCCATATTGGAAAACTGAGAATGAATTATGAGATTAGCTTTGGCAAATGGTATCTATATTGGATACCCAGGAACAAATGATGAGATTAGCTTCAACTAATGGTATCCATGTTGGATAGCCAAGAATGAATGATGAGATTAACTTTGGCTAATGGTATCCATGTTGGATGGCTAAGAATAAGCATTAAAGATTAGCTTTGGCTAATGATGTCCATGTTGGATAATCAGTAATAAGGGATGAGGTTAACTCCGGTTAATGGGGTCCATAATAGGATTACCGATAATGAGTGTTGTGAACCATCTCATTTGAAAACTTTCACTAATACGATGAAATAAAGATTATGATGTGTTATTCACAATCAAAATTAATGTTTAAAGAACCATATACAAAATTGATCATAGTTAGGAATGAATAGTTATGCATGGAAGAATTCTATATGTATAAGGATTCCTAGACCATAATACATGTCATCAGTTGTTTATTGAACATAGCTCAAATAAAATAATGCGGTATAAGGTTGTATAAAGATGTGGAGTAAAATATTAAAGATAGACTCGGTAAGAAGATATTAATAGCCAAATTTGTTGGCAATCAAATGGGTTTGCCATAATTATTGGCATTCGCGAGGGGATGATCAGATTATACTTAGTGGCCATAGTATCGGTGACTAAAGATGAGATAGGAATGATACTTAGTGGCTGTAGTGTCAGTGACTAAGGATAAGAAAGGAACGATACTTAATGACTGTAATATCAGTGACTAAGGACAAGATATAAATTGATAGTAGACGATTAATTATCAATATCTATGAATATGGCATCTTCTGATGTTTAGTTGCCCAAATAAATGATGACCAAAGAAGCAAAGTACGATTTGGTTACTTATAAGATGATGATGTAGGTTCTCCTTTCCCTATGCTTCAATGAAACAAACGGTTGTGATACCTAGAAAATAGAAAATATGGTAATGTTAGAAACAAATTATGTTAATCGGTGATAATGACGAGCAAACATAAGATTAATACGTGTGGTTACTTCAAAGATTGTACCCATGAAAATCAGTAACTAAGGAAATGAAATATTAATTATTGATTGAGGAATCAAAAATTAAAAAAATGAGATGCTACGTGTTGACGTATAGTCGGCAACCTTAGATTTGAATGTATTACATAATTCATCATAAAGGCAATGTCAAAAGTGACAAATATGAACTTAGACGCCATAACAACTATTGTGTAATTTAATATGTAAATGTTGTAATCGATGCTAAAAGAATTTTGGATAAGCATATTGTTCTCATTCCTTATGAAAAACCACGTACATGTATTTTATGGCTAGATGTTAAATTTGTAATGTTATTTTTATTGCAATGATGAGCATGAGTATTGTCATATGAGTTGAGGTATTATTGAACTTGAGTTGAATGTTTGAGCAAGATTGTTAAAAGTGCTAATAGACATGATGATTCCTTTCCCTCATAAAAAAAATCATAAGCATAAGTCTTCTTGATGACTAATAACTTTTATAATGCTATATATGTTGCAAGTCTATGTCACGAAGTGAGCTAGCACTAATTGTGTCGTTTTATTATTTATAATTTTGTTAGGTACTTGTGTATATGTACTATGAATACTTAAAATTATGTTAATAACTTCACCTTGAAATATACTAGATGGTATGATTGTATTTTTAGCATTTGGTTATTGCATCTCTTTTATTATATGTGTATGTGTGTCCATCACACTTATGTTTTAAGTAAATGGAAAATGAAAAGAATATAAGATGAATTGTGAGAAGCGATGTGAAAGAATCAAATGGAGAAATAATTGAATTGGTGAATGGCCGAAGGCTACTACATGTATACAATATAGTTATTTGATATTATGTTACCCAGGAGGATAAGAAAAGAACTAAGGAAATGTACAAATTATAAGGGAAACTATGCAGTAAATTTGGTAAACCAAAGAATCAATAATGAGATGTATTGTTAGACAGAATTCACAAAAAAAATTATCCCATGATACTTAGACATGATTATTAGAAATTTAAAGTTATATGGAAATTTTAGGTCGTTACAGTTGGTATCAGAGTTTATGGTAGTGATTCAGTAGACTATCTAACTATAATTGATATATCAAATTTCTATGGTGAATTTATGATGGTATGAACTAGAAATGGAGCATGGGTTACCCCACCTCTAAATGGTTAATACTCGGAGGTGTTATGAGTATAACCGATGTTCTTTCTAGTTGTACATAAGTGAATGATTTTTTTTTTAAATTGGTTAAATTATATGTAAAAAGAATGGCTTAGAAATGAAATTGTTAAGGTGTATAATGCTTTAAATCATACTTATATCAAGGGAATTGCTTAGGGGTAGTATAAAAGGTTTTGAGTAGATAGTAACAAAAGATAACTTGTATTTTAAGATGAAATGAAATTTTAGGTCGTTACAACACTTTGCAAACACTGATCAGTAACCAAATAAACAAAATAATGAAGAAAACTTAAATACACAAGGTATTTGGTTACGAAGGGAAAACCTTTTAAAGAACTCTTTAAGAGATAAAAAACAATCTGGGGTGCCCAAATGTAGGATAGACAAGAGGAGTATCTTTGAACACAACCCTTTATGTCTATACTACCTTACTTGATGAGACAATGAACCATGTTATTTCTCATAACGCATTAGCTTGCTAGTACATCTGACGATCTTCAAATTATTGTCATCCTAATTGGAATCTCCAGTTGTTAACAGTTCACACAAGAACTCCCCCTAGGAGTTTGTAGACTCTCCAATTCTTTAGGGATCAATTCTCCTTGAAAATTTCTTACACTCTCCTTGTGTGTCAAAAGTATGTGTTGCGAAACTCTGTGTAAGCTCCTTAGATGGTTAACACATTTCTTCAGACTTAACCTTTCTTATATACATGTCTTATGTGATAAGGATAATCTTCAAGTTTCCTAGTCTGTCACGTTGGTAACAGATTACTCACGTGTTTTACAAAAAATATTGATAAAGTTATCTTAGGATAACTTTTTTTACTCTATCTGAACTTATCTCTTAAATAATCTAAATTAATAAGATAATTATAGAGAAGATACTGCTAAATAATCTTGATAAACTTCTATCTTAACCAAATTATCTTTTTACCAACCGTAAAAAAACTTCATTAATCTAAGCCAACAAAACGACATTTAAAGTGAGCTTTCTTTAGTACTGGATTCTTAAGCAATTTATCATCCGGTAAATGTAGAGTTGTCGATTACCACTACCCCATCTCCTGATATCTGGATAGAAGTTTCAAATTTTTCTCTTAATTTACTTTTCATTTTCTCCACCTCCATATCCTTTTGCTGATCTTCCAAAATCTTTTCTTAAAACACAGAGCACACTTTTAACTAGGTCAATAAAGATCCTTCTGGTCCAACTCCTAATAATGCAACCATTTTCCTTAATTCAACCATTTTTTTGTTGTTCAAATTAGAAAGTTCATCTACTACTCTTTATTCGTGTGACTAAACGCGTCCGCCACAACATTTGCTTTGCTCAGGTGGTAGTCTATCACATAGTCATAATCCTTAATCAGTTCCACCCATCTTCTTTTCCATATATTCAACTCCTTTTGTGACATTAAATACCTCAAATGTTTTTGATCCATAAAAATCTAGACTTAGGAGCCATACCCTCAAAGCAAATACTATGATCGATAATTCAAGATCATGGACCAGATAGTTTACCTCGTGAGGCTTCAAATGTCATGATGTATAAGCAATTACTCTTTCATTTTACATCAACACACAACTAAGCCCCTTCCTCGATACATCCCTATAAACTACAAATCCTTCAGTCCTAAAAGAAAGGGTTAACATCGGGGTGATAATAAATCTTTTTTTTTAACTCTTGGAAGCTTTCTTCACATTTTTTTAAGCATTCCTAGTTCTCCTTCTTTTGATTCAATCGTGTCAATATAGTTGCTATGGTTGAGAACTCATCAATAAACCTTCTATAATACCCCACTAATCCAAGGGAACTTCGAATCTTAATCATGTTGGTAGGTTTTTCTCATTTCAATACTGCTTCAATCCTTTTGGGATCTACAAGTACCCCTTCTAGTAATGTAACATGTTCCAAGAAAACCACCTTGTTCAGTCAAAAATCGCAATTCTTTAGCTTGACATATAACCTATGATCTCTCAAAGTTTGCAACACTTTCTCAAATGCTACTCATGATCTAGATATAAACTAGAATAAATCAGAATATAATCAATAAACACCATAAAAAATTATCTAGATAGAGCTGAAAAACTCGATTCATCAAATCTATGAACACTACAGGTGCTTTTGCTAACCTAAATGGCATTACTAGGAACTCATATTGTCCATATTAAGTCCTAAATGTCGTATTTGACACATTTTCCTCTTTGATCCTCAACTGGTAATATCCCGATCTTAGGTTTATTTTGGTAAACACCATAGCTACCTTCAATTGATCAAACCAGTCATCTATCCGTGCAAGTTGATATTTATTCTCCATAGTCACCTTATTTAACTATCTATAATTAATGCAGAGCCTAAGTGTTCCATCTTTCTTCTTTACAAACAAGACTGAAGCTCCCTAGGATGAATTACTTGGTCGTATAAACCTTTTTTCTAACAAATCATATAATTGGACCTTCAACTTTGCCAATTCTATAGGTGTCATCCTATAAGAAGACTGAGCTATGGAAGATACCCTAGGTAACGCATTAATAGAAACCTTAACTTCCCTCACTATAGGTAATCTTGGCAATTCTTCAATAAATACATCAGGAAACTCTCTTACTATATGAATACTACTTAGCTGTGTGTTATCTCTCTTTGAGTTTATTACATAAACGGGATATGCCCCACTCCCCTTTTACGACAGCTTCCCTAATAGTCATGGCTGAGATGACACAACTTGATATAACATTTTCTCCTCTAAAAATCGCTTTTTTACCATCTAATCCCTGAAGAGTTACTGTTTTTGAAAAACAATCCATTTAGGCTTTATAGGTTCCTAGCCAGTCCATTCTCAGGATCAAATCAAAATCCTGTAATTATAAGGGTATCAAATATGCTTTCAACTCGCTCTCACTAATACTAACCCATACCCTTTCACAGACATGATCTATATTTACAGTTTCACCTAATGAAGTACTAATGATAAACCCTTTTTCTACCTTACCAGTTTTTTCATATTTTATGAAATTTCAGCAGAGATTTCCCATAGTTATTTCCTTCTTAAATTCCCAGTTCCTCAATATTCTATATAAACACAATCATCTCAATGATCCAAATCATATGGTAGCCTTAGGCATACCCAAGTACATTTAATTATCTTTCAACAAGGATTTATTACAACAAACAATTAAGTAATTAAAATACAACATAAAATTTCCTAATTAAACTATTACATTAGATATGAAGTATAACAAAAGATATAATTTACATAAAATGTAAAAGTGATTCCACAAGTTACTTATCCTAAATCAATATATTAGTATCTATAGTTTACTTTCAAAAGTCGAACTATGATACTACTTCAACCTCATTGGTCTTGTGTCCAAATAGTCGATCATTTTGGCATCTTAGTCTATGTCCAAACATCCGACTATGATGCTAACATCTCATATTAGTTGTCATCTAAACAGTCAACTATATACATATTCATATTCTATGTCTAAACATCCGATTATGATACTGTTTCAATCTCATTTCACCCTTATCTTATTCTGGACATTGTCTAATTTCTTTCCATTTCCATCTCATTCCAATTTCATCTCTGTTTTATTTTCTTTTTTCTATCAAAAGCATAACAACACATATACAATTAAATGGGGTTGTATATAAATTTTAAAAAATAAGGTGACAGACAACTACCTGTTCCTCTAGCTAAACGAGCTTTTCCATCATAGATGATTGTACTCCTGGTGCCTCTCCTAATTTAAAGAGAGGTACCATTATCAATATCTCATCACTTTCATCATATACATTAATAATCATGTTACTTTAATCTCATCTACATGCATCATTATAATTATTTCCTTTAACTAGACACACACACGCACGTGTGTGTGTGTCTTTTCCAACAATTGTCCTTAACACCTTTCTTCCTTAATAATTACATACTCCAAATAATTCCATTTAATTTTCAATGATTTTTCCATTGACCACATTGTTAATTAAACCAATTAAGCCATTTAGTTTCACATAATACATGTACAACCCTTCTTTCTTTTTATTTGTACGATACATTATTGTCCTTTTGTCCATTTAATTAATATAAGAATATTCAATATCAATTAAATTATATTGTACCTCTTATCCATTCCCAATTGTTTCTCATTTTCCTTTTAACCATTTGATTCCATTCCCAATTGTTTCTCATTTTCCTTTTAACCATTTGATTAATTTTATCCATCATTAACAAGTTTTTCTTGGATTTCCTTTTATTACATAATCAAACCCTCGTCAATGCATTACATACCCATAAGGTAGTTCTCCTATAACATCCCCATTATCCGGGATAAAACAACAACCTCTTATTAACTGAAAAGTATTAAAGTCTATCGAATTTTTGGTGGAGTCTCTCCTATACTGTAAGGTCCCAAGTTATCAACATATAACCTGTTTACACTTCTAATAACCCGCATCTCCTAACTCAATTACAACCCAATCATCCTGGGTCTCAATCCCACAAACATCATCATTCATATCAACTAAAATATTTATGATATACATTAAATAAAAAATATCATTATGGATGGATAAAAGATATAAATACGCTTACATAGAACATGGTTATATGAACTACAAAGTTAAGTTCATCTAATCAAGTTTAAACATTCATTATACAAATTAAGTTATACAAATGTTTCTATATTTACAAAATGTAAGGTCCTCCTATAAAAGCTAACATCTACTCCTGTCATGCATGTAATGGTCCTGAAACAAAATACATATTATTGAAATATGAATATCACAATAAGTACAATAACACAAATTTCCAATAATTTAAAAAGGTAGTGATGCAACCATATTATTTGATAGTTTCACCCACATTTAACTAGTTTTGCCTATGTTTTATATATAAAATGCCTTGATATTCTTTGTTTTATGTTTTGAAGGTACTTTTGGATGAAAGATGCAAAAATGAGTAAATTTGAGATAATTGGCAGATTTGACATTTAGTCGATGTTTTGTGCAGAGCGTGAGCTCTAGAGGTTAAAATGAAGTGATTCCAGTGGCATTAAAAAGCTAACATCCATACATTTCTAGACATCTAAGGAAAGAAAATAAAATAAGGAAGAGCATAGAAATCACAGCCTTCAAAGTCAAATCTCACAATCTGCCAGTGTTGACCTTCGGCCATTCCGACTTGAATATCTGGAGCTACAGAAGTCCAATTGATGCAAACGCAATTTTTTTGGATTCCTGACTCAAAGGCCTATAAATGCTCCTAATTTCAGCCAACAAATATGTCATATGAGGGAGATATGATGTTTCAAAGATGACAATTGAATTCTGCCAGCAAACAGGTTTCGTGAAGAAATGAGTCCAAATTACATTCTGAAGCATCTAAACCGATATCCAAGTTTTTATTTCAGCAATTTAGCTCCTCTAAGTCAAAGCTTGAAGATTTCATGCAAGGCTATTTCTCCTTTTTTAGGAAAATAGTTATTGAAGTACTTAAATGTAAACAGTCTACCTAAGGGAGGACTATTTTGTAAAATAGAGACTAGGGTTTCCTAGGATATAAAAAGAATGAGAGAAGAGAAGGAGGGCAGCCAGCCAAGAGGAGAAAAATGCCCCCCTCCTCTAAGAAACACAAAATTATGCACTCTTCCTTCTTTTTGATTAGTTGTTCAACAAACATGCAAGGCTAAACACTTTTTCTTGGTTGCAAGGACACGGAAACCTTCGGATTTCAAGAACTATGAGATTTATTTTACCTTTTCTTTTTAGTTTATATGATGAATATGTTTGTTCTCCTATGCTTATTTTTCCTATGATTGTTTATTTTAATTGCTAGAGCGGACTCTAAGTTATTATTGTACACAATCTATTGCTAAGTTTGATATCAAAACTGGAGTTGTGGTATATGAACTTGTGAAGCAACTGAGTTTAATAATTGTGGCGGATCTACGTTATTAATCTTAGGGAGAACATTCAATCAAATCAAACATAGACTATGGACAGTTATCTAATTTTTAAGGCTGCCATTGAATTAAATTACTAGTGCGGACACTGTGGTTGTTTGATGGTTAGGGTTAGTTATACGGCGGATCCGTTAACTAACCAATGTTAAGAAGAGATAAATATTCAGAATATAAATTGATGTTTTGTTTCCATGATCAGTTCTGATATTTTAGGTGGATGTGTGCTTGCCACCAAGGTTTGTTCTCTTGATAATTTTCTGATTTTATTAAATTTTGTTTGATAGTTTTATGTTTTCTTTTGCTTTAGCCTAGATAACATCCAAACCCCCCCCCCAAATTGCATATTATCTAGCATAAAAATCTGACTTGAATCTTCCTCGTGGGATCGACCCCTTGCTTGCTCTATACTATCTTGTGTGTTGTGTTTGAAGCTAGGGTGACTAATTTGTGTGACCGCGACATCGCAACAGGTAGATATGTATTCTTATTCTATTCCTTTTCCCTTTTCGTTTTCGTTAGAACTCCTCATTCATCTATCAAAAAGTGTTTCATCTCTCATTTCCAACTTTCATTCAAGATTCCATTAAAATCAACCACAACTGTTTCACCCACACATTACTAATACCCTTTTTATCGGTATCATCATCATCCCATTAGTATTAATGTATGGAGATCCCCTTACACGGGATCCTAACATACACTAAATGTATGCAAGTAAAAAATTATGGTGATCCCCTTACCCAGGATCCTAACATATATTAAATGTATGCTAGTAAAAAACATGGTGATCCCCTTACCCGGGATCCTAACATACACTAAATGTATGTTAGTCGATGCACGGTGATCCCCTTACCTAGGATCCTAATATACACTAAATGTATGCTAGTCGAAACACATATTATACTTCTCGTATTTTCCTTGTCAGTGGTACTCCCATCACTTGGCAATTCACATAAGAGTCGTTTACCTTGAACACACATACATTCGGGATATTATCCAGAATAACAACATCATTACATCAACTTTCATCTTTTCATATAATATCCAATGTTTGCAAATTCACATCTCACATTATTAACATATTAAATTCTTGAATTTAACTAGAAAGCTTAGGTGAGGGTCATCTACCTGCAGTAGAAGCTCTACTCGTGGTCCCCTGCTGTTACTGCTACACCACGCCTGTGGTCGCTCCTGCAAATCATGGGCTTATCTCATAAATTTTTCTTATTCAAGGATATGTTTTATAATAACCATATCAACAGCAAATAAGTCTTTCTTCCAATCATTTCTTTCTTTATATTTTATGTTTTTCTCATTACACTCATTAATATCGTCATTCTTTGTTCAACCATAGTTATCATCCCCTTCTTTATATTTGAATTGTTACTGTTTAAATCTCGAACTGTTACTGTCTAGACCTTGAGATATTACTATCTAGACCTTGGACTATTACTGTCTAACCATTCCTATCTTGAACTGTTGTTGTCTTGAAATGTTACTGTCTAGACCATGGACTGTTACTGTCCAGACCTTGGACTATTACTGTCCAACCGTTACTGTCTTGAACTATTACTATCTAGACCTTGGACTGTTACTATCCAACTATTACTGTCTAGACGTTGGACTGTTACTGTCCAACCATGACTATTTTGAATTGTTACTTTCTGCAGAGGTCACTTTCCGACCTCTTCTTATATTTTTAACTATATCTAGAGTTCTAGGACTCCGTTTCAAGTGAGGTTGGACCTTAGACTATTACATTCAACCCGTTACTGTCTTGAATTATTACTATCTAGACCTTGAACTGTTATTATCCAATTGTTACTGTCTAGACCTTGGACTGTTACTGTCTGCAGAGGTCGCATTCCGACCTCTTCTTATATTTTTAACTATATCTGGGGTTTTAGGACTTCGTTTCAAGCGAGGTTAGTCATGTTGGAAAGCTAAGACACAGGGCTACAAGTCCCCTAAAGGAAGGAGAACCCAGTTCTGCCCACAAGATAGTCAAAATTGCTCATCAACGAATCAGACCTACTACCCTACAAGGTCTATCATGACTGAGTCTCGGTTGGTGACCCATTACTGGAGTTCTATAGCTCTAAATTGAGCAAGACCAATTTCCTTAGTTAGTAAACATCCAAAACTACAATTTCTATGAATGAACTGAATCCTAATTCCTTCATCCTCCTACCCAAAATCTCTCTGAAAGTCGGGATACGAAACTGTCCAAATTCATCAACCTTTCCATTTACACACAACACATGAATTTACTTAATTTTAACAACTAAAACTTTTTTCCTAATTCAATTTTAAGAACCCTAATCTATAATTCAACATAAAGGTATCAATTCATAATCGAATTTGAAATGACTCATAAGACCATGTTTAGAACACCTTACCCGGTAAGAATCAAGGTTTCAATCTTTAACTAGTCGAAGATTTTTAACTCCTTCCTTTTTTTTTCTAATGACAGCCGACCCTCCTTCTTCTCTTCTTGTTCAAATTTTCTTGTTAATCCCTTGCCCACAAGTGTTTATTCTACTATAAACCCTTAATCTTGGATGGGTTCTTGAAATTTTGGTTTTTCAATCTTGATTTGCAAGAATGGATACAAAAACTCCCTCTTTTCTTTCCTTATGGTTGCTGCATATTTTTGGTGAGAAGATGAGTATTTATGCTCTATAATTTCTCTTATTTGCATTTAGGTCTCATTTCCTTTAAGTGTATTATTTTTACCCCCATATCTTTTTCTACTTATAATTAAGCTATATCTCTTTTCATTTCTTATAATTCCACCCCATAACTTTTAGTTTAGTTTATTTTCTTTAATTTAATCCAACCCTCAACATTTCCGGGTTAATTTATAATGTCTCGAAATATTTCATCTAAAAATTTATATCCAAAAATTTATGAATTCCTGTTTTTATTTAAACCTATGCATAAATTTCTTCACTTTTATTCCCCATTTATTTAGTTTGCAATTTATGCAACCTTTATTTTCCCGGGGTTTACATCTTTTGGTAATCCATATTGCTTTCACTTATATATCATTACATCGATATGAAATTAACTATAGAATTCTTGATGTGAACCTCGTGATCACGTGGTCACGCAACCCACAATCAAGATTGAGATCTAATCCTAGAAAGTCGAAAGAGGTCAGATAGGAGTGTGACACAATGTAAATCTGCCCCAAGATACTAGCACTATTGGAATGAAGTCGAACCAAAGAATGAAAGAAGCTCTCACACACGTTAAAACTAAAAAAGTTTAGAAGTATTATTCATTAATGGCCATTAAAATTTAGGCTTACATGTGTTTAAATAGTTCTGAAAAATTAAACCTAATAGATCTAATCTTGTAAACCCCGGGAAAATAAAGGTTGCATAAATTGCAAACTAAATAAATGGTTGAATTGACCCACAAATACAAAAACCAACTAAACACTTTACTAGTAAGCTCAAACCCTGATCCAAACAAGCCTCGGATCCTATCTAAAAATAAAGTATTAATTAAGCCCAAATAAGTGTTGGGTTATAGCTAACAAAATAAAAATAAAGCCCAAATAAGCCTTGGATTATAGCTAACAAAATAAAAATAAAGTCCATAAGTCCTAAGTCTGTATATGTTGTGAGAAGAGAAGATGAAAAAAAAAAACACTATAGGTCTGATACAAGACTTCTTTATAGCTTATAATGCTGCCTAATAATCCTAGGAACTAAAAGAGAAGTTTTTGCCCCTTTGGTTTCCAAGTTAGAATAGGATTATGATCCCAACCTTATATTTATCCTTCATTTGGAAGGAAAAAGATGTTGCCTTTAATGCTACTCTTTACCACCTTTTGGTATCTTTCCAATATTAGGAAACACAATTAAGTTACTGAATTATTCTCCTTGCACAATAAGGAGACTATGCTAGCCATGTGTTTCCTAAGTTAGCTTAGATTATTTTACTCAACTGTATTTTCTCTTCACCTGACAAGGAAATAAAATAAAAATAATAAATCCTAATATTTAAAGGAAATAATCAATATTCACACATATAATAGGAAATCCAATACTAGTTAGGAATCAACAAAACACATGGAAACATCATATAACAAGGCTGGCCGAAACTGATACAAAATTGGCAGCCTTGTTGTCGAAACTTCATAGCCTAAATAAGGGTGGATTAGGCCCCTTTTGCACATGGATTAAATGTACTAAGACATCCTCTTGATGCTTCAAAGGATCCCCAAGTTCATCATTGGACGAAACTTTCACAACCAGTACATTCAATGCTTCTTTCAATGCCTTCGTTTTGGACCTTGTGATGGGCTTATTTGGAATGTGTAATGGACACTTGGTGTTTGCAAGCTAATCCACATCATCCCCTTTCTCCTCAAAAGGATTTAACCTGGAATTAAAACCTGTGTCAAACAAAGTAAAATCAACAATATTAAAGGTAGCACTAACACCATACTCACTTGAAAGATCAACTTTGTAGGCATTGTCATTAATCCTCTCTAAAAATTAGAATGGACCATCACCACAAGGTTGTAACTTTGATTTCCTATGGTTAAGGAATCGTTACTTATGCATATGCATCCAAAACAATCACCATGTTAGAAAACAATCTATTTGCGTCCTTTATTTGCTTTAAAAGCGTATAACCTGTTTCTTTTCTCTATTTATAGTCAAACTCCCTCATAGAGTTGTCTCATCATCTTTTTCTTCTTTTCACCATCTAAACTTACCTTTTCTTCCAAAGATAAAGAAATTAAGTCCATAGGTGTTAGTGGATTAAACTCATAAATAATTTCAAAAGGAGAAAAACCAATGGTCGAATGCACAGTTCTATTATAAGCAAACTCAACAAAAGGAAAACATTTTTTCTAACTTTTCAGATTCTTTTGAATAATAACACACAAAAGTTGGGATAAAATTTTATTCACTACCTCAGTTTGCCCATCTATTTAGGAATGACAAGTTGTCAAAAATAAGAGTTTAGTTCCCAACTTTCCCCATAAAATCTTCCAAAAGTAGCTAAGGAACTTAACATCTCAATATGAAATTATACTCTTAGGAATACCATGCAAACGTACAATCTCCCTAAAGAACAAATCTGCGATATGAGATACATCATCAGTCTTATGGCATGCATTGAAATGCACCATCTTAGAAAACCTATCAACCATAACAAAAATAGTCTCTACCTTTCTTTGACCTAGGTAAACCTAAAACAAAGTTTATAGAGATATCTAATCAGGGTTCAGTAGATACAAGAAATGATGTATACAGTTCATGGTTACTTATTCAAAGAGAATCGATTATGTCAAAGTTTTTGCAACCCCAAAATGACCTATTAAACCACCCCATGTGCTTCACAAACAAGTAATTCATGCAAAAAACTAGCAGGAACACATAATCGATTCTCTTTTAATAAGTAACCATCTATCAAATAAAACTTATCAAAAGCTAAAGGTCCATGTGCATTATATATTTCAGAAAAGTCTGAATCATTAACATACAAGCCTTCTTATATTAAAAGCCTAGCAATCTAGTACTCATAGTGTTTAGAAGAACATGCATGCATGAAAGAGCATTAGCCACCATGTTCTCTTTGCCTTTTTTTATACTTGATTACATAAGAAAAAGTCTTAATGAATTCCATCTAATTTGCATGTCTTATATTAACTTACCTTATCCTTTCAGATGTTTCAAGGCTCATGATCTGAATGGAATACGAACCCCTTTGGCTATAAATAATGCTGCAATGTCTTAAGTGTTCTTACCAAAGCATATAGTTCTTTATCATAAATGAGATAGTTTAAAGTTACTCCACTTAACCTCTTACTAAAATAAGCAATGAGTCTTCGATCCTGTATTAACCAACTCCTACTTCTATTCTAGATACATTACATTCAATTTCAAATGCTTTTGTAAAATTAGGTAAAGCTAAAACAAGTGCAGAACATAATTTTTCTTTCAAAAGACCAAAAGCCGATTCTTGTTCCTTCCCCCATTTAAACCCAACTAACTTTTTAACAACTTCATTCAAGGGTGCAACTAATATACTAAAATCTTTCACAAAACGCCTATAAAAACTAGCTAACCCATGAAAACTCCTTACCTCACTTACTGATTTTGGTGTAGGCCAATCCTGAATAGCCTTAACTTTCTTCTCATCCATCTCGATACCTTGTACAATTACAACATAACCAAGAGACACAATTTTCTCCATGAAAAAAGTACATTTCTTAAGATAAGCATACAATTTCTCACTACGCAACCCACTAAGTATATTACGTAAATAATCAAGATACTCATTTAAGTTCTTTCTATAAATTAGAATGTCATCAAAATACACAACCACAAACTTACCTATAAACACACACAATACATGATTCATTAAACTCATAAATATATTAGATGCATTTATAAGTCCAAACAACATGACTAATCATTCATATAAACCATACTTAGTTTTAAATACAGTTTTCCACTCATCACCTTCTTTCATCCTAATCTAATGGTACCCACTTTTCAGATCAATTTTAGAGAAGATACATGATCCATGTAACTCATCTAGCATGTCATCAAGCCTGGGAATGAGATGTCTATACTTTACCGTTATATTGTTGATGGCTCAACAATCAACACACATCCTCTATGTTCCTTCTTAAGCACAAGTAACACTGATACAACACACGAGCTCATACTCTTATGAATGTACCCCTTCTCCATCAGCTCATCAACTTGCCTTTAAAGCTTCTTTGTCACCTCATGATTGCTTTTATAGGCTGGTCGATCAGGAATTGCAGCCCCGAATACAATAACATTTTGATGTTTATTCCCATCAATGGTGGTAATCTGCTATGGATATCTTAAGGAATCATATTTTCAAACTCCTGCAGCAAAGAAATAGCAACACTAAGAACAACATGATCAAGATCATTAGTATTAAAGTAGGTCTCTTTATACACAAATTCAGTTTACTAATAAGGGTAGTGCTAGCCATATTAGTACAACTTCCACTATCAATAATTAAACTACACACCTTGTTTTGTACATAGCATCGTGTATGGAAGTGTTTTTCCTTTGCTGATCACTATCATCTTTCTTTACCTGAACCTGAAGTGTGCGCCTTATAACCATAGACTCCTCAATAAGTAATGTCAATTCATCCTCAGTACAATCCTCCAATGGTGGCATGTCTTTACAATCTAATTTGTCACTCTTGGATTCCACATCACCATTGTCTCTCATCACCACTATCCTCTTATTTGGACACTCTGAAGTGCAATGTCTAAGCTCCTAACACCTGAAACATTTAACATCTTGAGTATGTTTAGGTTGAGAGTCAAATTTACCTTTGAAACCCGTAGAGGTTTCAACCTTAGCTTTAGGTGGTTCGACTTTAGTAGGGACAAAAGGCTTTGGTTGGGCAACCCTCTCTATCCTCTAATTCAACCTCCATGTTGATGAAGATGAAGCTGAATTGGTCTGAAAACATGTGTTGCCCCTTCTTTTTATTTGCCTCTCCATCTTCATCGCCATATGGATCATATCCTCCAACTCCATGTAATGTTGTAATTCCACCACCTTTACAATCTCCCTATTAGTCCATTAAGAAATCTAGCCATCATGGCCTCTCTATCCTTAAATACATTGGCCTGAATCATCGTGATCTCTATTTCCTTATAATACTTATCCACTAACTTAGAACCCTGATGCAAACATTGTAGTTTTAGATACAAATCTCTATATTAATGGTTAGGACAAATCACCTCCTTATCAATACTTTCATTTCCTCCCACGATGCTATTAGCCTTTCTCCATTCCTCCTCATACCAATCACATTCTGATCCCACCAAATCAATTTGTATTCTATAAATTCAATGACTACCATTTTCACCTTCCTCGCTTTAGAATAACTTCGACAATTGAAAATCCAATCCATCTTTTTCTCTCACTCAAAATACGCAACGGGATCATTTTTACCTTGAAAAATAAGTATTTTCAACTTGATAACATCCAAATCACCATCTACATCATCATGTCCTTTGAAGTTACAAAAATTTCCCTTCTAGCCGAATTGGCCCCTAGTTCTATTCCCAAAATCCCTTTGATTTTTAGGTTGCTGAAACCTCCCCTATGACCTATGGTCTCATCCTCAAAACCTCATTCACTAAA
Source organism: Populus trichocarpa (assembly GCF_000002775.5). Taxonomy (NCBI): domain Eukaryota; kingdom Viridiplantae; phylum Streptophyta; class Magnoliopsida; order Malpighiales; family Salicaceae; genus Populus; species Populus trichocarpa. The sequence continues at coordinate 9,508,547 of NC_037295.2, forward strand.
ATCATCAATGTCCTCCTTAAAATCTTCATAATTAGCGCACCATTGTTCAATTTCAGATCAGCCCCAACCTTCCTCACATCTTGGGTACTTGTACCAGCTTCATTGCCACGTTTCTTGAACTTCTCAAGTTTATCACAAATGTTCCCCATCACAAAATTCACCCTCTTCATTATCTTTGCCAAGGCTTGAATTTGGAACTTTACATCACCCTCAGAAGGGGTGGTGTGTTATTCTGATCAGACATGATTATACCTGTAAATATTGGTTAGTGGTTTAAAAACAAATTCCTCACGTCATTTGTGTTTCACTAAAAATTAAGCTTTTCATTCTAATAAACTCACTACGCCTTTTACCTCAAAACTTGTTTTCTTACGGTTCTTTCAAAATTAAAAATCCAACCAATCAAATTCATAGGCTTTTGCAATGCATTTCAATTATGAATATAGACTTAAGAATAAATAAATATACTAAAAACAAACCAAACAAAACTACGATTAATGTTTTGCAAGTAGCAATGCAAATTCGTATGAATTATAGACGAAACTAAGCTGCAAAATAAAACAAAAATGAAAACTAATGAAGATACTTATTTGACTCTTAAATAACCCAAATTTAATAGAAACAAACTGATTTGGTCAAAACAAACAGTAGACTAACACGTTTTGGATCTTGATGCAAATCTGACTTATTACGTAATTTTAAAACACCAAAATTGAAACAACAAAGGGATTGAACCCTCAAGAATTAAACCTAATAAACTATGCATCTCAGTTTATAGGTCTTTCTCTTATGTCTAAGTATCGAAACTTGTGTATGATCAGTTTGTAGCAGAATTAAACCCCGAATTGAAACCTCAAGAAAATGATATAAAAATAAGAAAAAATTTAATATATAGTGTGATTTAACCACTAGTAGTAAATATATGAAATTTCAATTAATTCTGAGGTGGTTTGCTTATGGTTCTTTATGAATTGTGTTTTTACGGCAGAATTGCAACAAGATTTGAATAACATCTCTTTTTTTTTTTTTTTAGTTTTAAGCTACTGATATGTTAGAGACAATAACAAAACAAAATAATAATTTTTTTTACTATTATTCTACAAACATAAAAAAAAAAGATTGACGCAAACACTGAAAACTTAATGAACACTAGGAAAATAAAGATTTCAGAAAGATATGACCTATTCTCGGAGCTTATCTCTGATACCAACTGATGTGAACCTCATAATCATGTGGCCACACAACCCACAATCACGATTGAGATCTAATCCTAGAAAGCCGAAATACGTTTGATAGAAGTGTGACATAATTGAAACCTGCCTTAAGGCACCAACACTATTAGAATAAAGTTGAATGACACCATGAAGCTAGTTAATCTTCAATAAGTCAGATTAAGTTCGTTCAAGAACCAAAGAATGCAAGAAGGTTTCTCACACATTAAAACTAAAAAGTTCAAGAGTATTATTCATCAATGGCCACCGAAATTTAGGCTTACATTTGTTTAAATAGTTCTAAAAAATTAACCTTAATAGGTCTTACCCTTGTGGGTTGAATTGATCCACAAACAAAAACTGACCCAAACCCTTTACTAGTAAGCCCAAATCATAATCCAAACAAACCTTGGATTCTAGCTGAAAACAAAGTATTAATTAAGCCTAAATAAACCCTGGATTCTAGCTTAAAACAAAGTATTAATTAAGCCTAAATAAACCCTGGGGTATAACTAACAAAATAAAAATAAAGCTCATAAGTCCTAAGTCTTTATCCATTGTAAGAAGAAAAGAAGAAAAGAAAACATTATAGGTCTGATACAAGACTTATTTATAGCTTATAATGCTTCCCAATAATCTTTGGAACTAAAGGAGAAGTTTTTGCCCCTTTCATTTTCAAGTTAGAATATGATTCTGATTTTAGCCTTGTATTTATCCTTTTTTTTTTTATAAGGAAAATGATGTTATGATCCTCTTTTCCACATCTTGGTATCCTTCCAATATTTCAAAACACAATTAATTCCTTTATTTCCTCTAATGTGTTTTATCCTCACCTGACAAGGAAATAAAATAAAAATAATAAATCCTAATATTTAAAGGAAATAATCAAGTTCCTACACATATAGGAAATCCAATACTAGTTAGGAATCCACAAAACATATAGAAACATCATATAACAAGGCTGGCCGAAATTGATATAAAATTGGTAGCCTTGTTGTCGAAACTTCATGGCCTAAATAAGAGTTGATTGGGCCTCTCTTGCACATGGATTAAATGTACTAAGGTCTCCTTTTGATGCTCCAAAGAATCCCCAAGTTCAGTCTTGTCGAAACTTGCACAACCAGTATACTCCATGCTTCTTTCAATACCTTCACTTTGGACCTTGTGATGAATCTTTCGTGTAATGAATCTTTGGTGTTCGCGGGCTGATCCACATCAATTCCTTAAATACCACTTTTTGTATAAGGCATTTACCCCTTGTTAAATCCTTTATCATCCTCTATTCAATTTTTATTTCACTAACTTATTTACTAACAGTCTAATGTAACATATTTCAATACTAATTTTCCAATTTCCTTAATTTCATGCAAAGTCCTAACGCCACCAACATTTAAAAATACATTCCCGCACATCATTGTCAGTTTATCAAATTAACTATCTATGTTCCTTTATATATATTTGTTTTAAATCAAACCTTAGCTTCAATTAAATTTTCAGTTATTTCCTTCATCATTTGTTTTACGTAACATCAATTTTATGTCCATTTATAATTTCCAATATCAGTTACTCATACTTCAATCTTTCATATTTAATTTCTAATATGTAAACATACTAAACTTCAATTTCAATGTATATAGCCAACTATTTTTTTCCAATCACCACCATTTCATTAATACATACAAGATTTATCATAATTTAAAAAAACAATTATCATCAACTATCTATTTCCCCCAAAACCATATACATGTTCGGTCCTTAGAGCCTTTTTTTTTTCCTCCATAAGTTTAACTAATAACAATCACCACGTAATAACCCAATTTTCGATCCTCTAAAATTATTTGTATATTTTTCTTTTTCTTCAAGAGTAGAAAAAGAACAGAAATTTAAAATCCAAAATATTTTTAGGACACAAAAAGATAAATCTTTGAGCTGCAGAAAATAAAAATGCCAAAAGAATAGCTAGATTGGGGCATGCCGACAAGATGGGTTGAAAAAAGATTTAATTTGAAACAAAGTTTTAAGGTTGAAATCCAACTTGATTAAAATTACAAGAATTAATTAAGTTTAAGGACTTAATTAAACTGATAATAGGTCTAATTGACTTAATTAAAGATTTAATTGAAGTGAAATTAAGTCTAAAGGTCCGTTTGGCCAAAATTAGAAGAATTGATTAAGTTCAAGGACATAATTAAACATCTAATGGGTTTGGAGGATTCAATTGAAGAAAAATCAAGTTTGAAGTCCTAATTTGGATCAATTCGCAAAGATTGGAAGATTAGGGACACAATTGAAATTTTGAAAGGCTAATTTGGTGCAACCTGAGGGTTAATTGAAAACAATTTGAAGAATAAAGTTCAATTGAGGATCATATTGATGAAATCTAAAATCAAAGATTACTTTGTAAAAAACACTAAAAATAAAAAACAAAAAAAGGATGCTTAAGTACTCAGTTTTCAGCCCTAATTTTTTCCTTACCTCTTCACCAAACCACATAAATATCATGCCACCTTACACCTAGATACTTGTACTTCACTTTAAGCCAACATTTTAGCTCTTATTATATTAAAAACACATGCAATTCTCTTCTAAAAACACTACCCAATATTATTCTGGATGCCAAAACAGCTTTGTGTCTTTCTTTTGTCCGTTATAGAGCAGGACAACCTTTTGTCCTTAGCTTCAGCCAATGTCAAGGATCTCTTTCCTTCAACCAAGGGTTAAGATTCCATCAACTCCCAAGTCCTAAAACCTTTTGGTTTTTCCCGTGAAATCTGCACAAAACCCTAACCCAAGCAGCCCTTGGAGGTAGAGAAGGACTGCTATAAACTCCAACCTTTGTCGTCCCTGCATACATGAACTAATCTGCTAACAAAAAAAGCCTTGTTTTCTTTCCTATTTTATCTGCTAACAAATTTCTTCCCTATTTTATCTAGACTTTAGGCACCATACACGACAATGAACACACCAAAAAAGTGTTTCCTTTGGCAGCTCTGAATCAGCTGCAAGGCTGCATTAAAGACCACTGTTAAGCCAGCACTAACTACCTTGGATGGACATGCGAAGGGTGAAGATTACTTAATAAAAACCCAAGGCCACGATTCGCCCAGCTACTGGAGATACAAAATCTTACTAAGCTCTTATAAAACCATCTCAATCTCTAGTTGAGAGGGAGTGTGGCTGCAACGGAACAAAAAAAAAGCCTGGAGGAGCCTCGGAAGATTGAATAGTTGCCACCAGTAGGGAAAATCTTTGTCCTGACCTTTTTAAACACCACTGCACAGCCTCCCTTCTTTCAAGCCTTCATTTAAATCCTGGCCTCCACACTCTCCCCACCTATTAAAAATACGAAAAGCCTTAAACACTTAAAGTTCAAAAGAAACCGTGAACGTCCATCAGTCCTCCATTGAAACAGCTACTCCGTGAACTCCATTAAAGTACCAGCAGCACCTCCTCTACTCCAGCAGCAAGTCCTCAGTTCAGTACCGTGCTCCAGCAACAAGTCTTCAGCTCAACATCTCCTCTGAGCAGCAGCATCTCAGGCCGACAGCTCCACCAGCTCCTAGCTCTGCACCAACGCCTTCAACTCTTCCTTCCACAGCAGCCACAGTGATATCTCCTTCCACAGCAGCCATGATGATACAATTTCCAGCTTCTCTTCCCAGTCTACTAGCAGTTGCAAGATCTTCATCCTCTCAGTCCAGCAAACAGCCGACTATCCTCTTCCTCCAGCTCAAAATTCAGCAACGGACAACAGCTTCACCTTCTCAGCCCTGCCATCGAGACATCATAATACCAGCACCCAGCTTCTCCGCATTGATGGCCTTCTTGTAGCAGAGTAACACCAACGCTGGAAAGAGTAGCAATATGAGTTGTTAGCTGACAACAACAGCCCTGTTCCAGGCCGAGAACAACAATATCAGCAACTACGCTCCACACTGACGGCGTCTCATCTTAGCCCAACCTCCACACGGACAACCATCTCTTCTCAGTCTACATAGAAGAGCACAATGCCAGCACTTCCGCTCCTTGTTTCAACCGTGGACAACAACCCTGCTCCAGCCGTGTGCATCAGTCTATTGCCAGGTATGACACATTGGCCTTCCATGAGTGCTTCAATGTGATCAAGTTAGCCGACCTTCTTACTATGTTCTTGGCTTACTCATGCTTTTTATTTCTTTTTAGTCTTTTGACTTTACTTATATCACTTTTGATAAGCCTGACATAGCTATATCTAAAGGTGTAATCTTGTGTGGTTCGTTCTCATCTTTCTTTTATTTATTTTTCTTCCCTTTACGATCTCATTGTTTTACGTACCTGGATGACAGAAAGTGAAAGAATTACAACAAGAAAAAGATTACTATTGAAAGAAAGAACGGGAAGTAGAGACGTTAGGAGCACGCAACCTACTGCCTAGTTTTTAATATTCTGTTGGTTAGTTGGTGTTCATTCGGTTAGCAGAATTTATTAAATCAGGTAGCGTTAGTTGGATTAATCTGTTAGTAGTCAATGTAGATTACTATAAAAGCACATGACAAGAATTATATTGGATATGAATAGATTGCAGTCCAAATTCGATTTCACTTCTTTTTTCTCTGACGCTTCTCTGCTAATATTATTCTATTCTTAACCTCATTTTCTTCTTGATTTGTTAAGTAATCTTAACAATTGCTATCAAAGCCTTAAGATCTAATACTATGGTGAAAAACGTTAAGGAACACTGCAAGAAATTGGAGCAGCGAATGCAGATCCTTCAACAAGAACTTCAGGAATCCTTGGTCGATCAACAAAACAAATGGCAGGAACAACTCAGTGAACAAAGTCGGAAGACTGATCAGATTAGTGCTCAAATTGAAACACTATCGAATCAATTTCAAACATTCCTTGCTCATCAGATGACGGGAAAGGATGTGGGAAGCACTTCCAGAGGAATCTTGCAGACACCAGCAAGAGGCAGTCCAGAAGGAATGTTATCAAGGGGAAAAGGTCCTGCTCGGGGGGATCCAACTTATGGCCAGGAGCAACAGAGAGTAGTGCATAATGCTGCCCTCCCAAGGATGGATCTGACAACATTTCGAGGAGATAATCCTAAGGGTTGGTTGAGGAGGTGCAAGAAGTTTTTTAAACTCAACTCAACTCCATTTTAGCAGTGGGTAGAACTTGCATCTTTTACTTGGAAGGAAAGGCAGAGATCTGGTTTGAAGGATATATGTGTGGGGTGGAAATAAATCTAGAGTGGGAGGAATTTTCAAGAGCAATATGTAGCCGGTTTGGTAATAGAGCTGATATTGTGGAGGAATTCAACAAATTAACACATGAGGGTGGTATTGAGGAATACGTTGAGAGGTTTGAGGAACTAAAATCATTAATGCATTCATTAAATTCCCTACTGCTTGAGTCCTACTATATTTCCAGCTTTATTAGTGGGTTAAAGGAGGACATCAAACCAATGTTGAAGATATTAAAGCCGGAAACATTGATGAAAAATTTTGATCAAGCTAAATGGCAAGAGGAATCAAACAATGTATTGGCAAGAAAGAACAAATTCATGGCTAGGCCAGCAGCTGGGGTACATGTGGGGAGACCGATAGGTAACCAACAAACCAATTACGTGAGTAATAACCCACAAACACAAAAAGTTCCAGAGACCATGTATGAGCAGAGATGAAGGTTGGGACAATGTTTCAAGTGTGGGGACATGTAAATCCCGAGATAATCAAGGTTGGATTAAATTAAAGAAAATAAACTAAACTAAAAAAGAAGTGGGGGTAAAACGAATACACTTAAAGAAAATGGGGCCTAAATGCAAATAAGAATAATTATAGAGCATAAATACTACTCTTCTTACCAAAAACAAATCTGTAACTATCATAAAGAAAGAAGAGAGGGAGTTTTGGTATCTATTTTTACAGATCAAGAGAGAAATACCAAATTTCAAGAACCCATCCAGATTAAGGGTTATAGGTAAAAATAAACACCGGTGGGCAAGGGATTAACAAGAAAAATTGAACAAGAAGAGAAGAGGGGAGGGTCGGTTGTCATTAGAAAGAAAAGGAGGGATCGAGACCTTGATTCTTACCGGGTAAGATATTCTAAACATGGTCTTATGAGTTGTTTTAAAGTTGATTATGAATTGATGCCTGGATGTTAAATTATAGATTTGAGTTCTATAACTTCAAATATAGTTAAAAATCTAAGGAGAGGTCAGACAGTAACAGTTGGACACTAACAGTCCAAGTGTTTCTTGATGAGCAATTTTGACTATCTTAGAGGCAGAACTGGGTTCTCCTTAAATCATAGAACTTGTAGCCTCATGTCTTAGCTTTCCAACGAGACTAATCTCGCTTGAATCGGAGTTCTATAACTCCAGATATAGTTAAAAATCTGAGGAGAGGTCAGACAGTAACAGTTCAAAAACGAGACAGTAACAGTTGGACAGTGACAGTCCAAATATAAAGAAAGGAATAATAACTGTGGTTGGACAAAGAACGACAATAATAATGGGTGAAATGAGAAAAACATAAAATATTAAGAAATGGCTAAAAGAAAGACTTATTGGTTGTTGATATGGTTATTATAAAACATATCCTTGAGTGAGGAAAATTTATGAGATAAACCTGTGATTTGCAGGAGGGACCACAGGCGTGGTGCAACAGCAGCAGCAGGGGAGCACGAGTAGAGCTTCTATTGCAGATAGGTGAATCGCACATTTACCTTCTAGTTAAATTCCATGATTAATATATATTACCGATGTGAAATGTGAATTACTGAATGTATGTGTACTTAAGAGGAAAGGTTGTTGTGTGAATTGCTAAGTGATGAAATTATCATTGACAAATGAAATATGAGAAGTGTGATTTGAGGCGTAAACTATCATACATTTAGTGTATGTTAGGATCCCGGGTAAGGGGATCACCATGTATTGGCTAGCATACATTTAGTGTATGTTAGGATCCCGGGTAAGGGGATCACTTTGCATCGACTCCTACGGGATGATGATGATGATACCAATGAAAGGGTATCAGTAATGTGTTAAACAAAGATAATCATGTTTGATCTTATAAAGTCTGGAATGGAGGTTAATAGTGAAAGAGAGAACAATTATTAATAGTTGAATAAGGAAGAGATTCTAATGAAAACTAGAAATGAGAAGTGAACAAAATATGAATGTATGTTACCCTGTTGAAATTGTTAGATATTCATGTTGTTATATTTATGTGATATTCACTTTTCAATAATATGTATTTTGTTTCAGGATCATCGCATGCACGACAGGAGTAGATCCTAGCTTATGTTCCCTTCTTGTAATTTAGGTTCTAGGGGGTATACCCTTGTATTTTGTAAACATGAAAATGTTTGTATAACTTAATTTGTATAATTAATGTTTAAACTTGATTGAATGAGCTTAATCTCTATAGTTCATATAGCCATTTTTCATGTCTAGGTATTTATATATATTTTTTATCCATCCATAATGATATTTTGTTATATAATGTATAACATGAATATTGTGGGTAATAGGTGTGAGAATATTTGTGGAAATTGAAACCCAAGATGATTGGGTCGGGATTAAGTTATGAGATTCAAGTTATTATAAGTGTAAACATGTTACATGTCGATAACTTGGGACCTTCCGGTATAGGGGGGACTTCGTCGAAATTTCGGTAGATTTTAATATGAAAACCATGAATATATATACATACACACACACACACACACACACACATATATATATATATAAGGGGAAAAAAATTTCTCTGTTTTCGGTTGATATGAGAGTGTTGTTTTTATCCTGGAATAGGGGATGTTATAGTTGGTATCAGAGCCCAGGTTGCTATTCCGGGGACAGGAATGATTATATGATTTTGAAATGTGTTTCAGGATGGTGAGAACAAGGCAAGGATGGCGACTGATCCATCCCCAGTTCGGGGAAGTGACCAGAGTTTTCGAAATGAAAGTGATTCAGACTAGGATCCCTTAGCAAACACCTCCTCTCATATAACTGCAACATCAGTTTACTCTGAAGGTGGCGAGTCAGTGAGACTTCGAGATGATTCATTGTCCCGTCAAGCAGATGTGTCCATGCCCGAGGTATCAGACAGAGGGGGGAGATAATATACCCCCACCAGTGGAACCGGTAGCTGGATCAAACCCATTTTCATATCCTGCTTTTATGGAACATATAGTGAGAGCTGTAGCAGCAGGAATGGTAGCGGGAGCCTCCGATACAACTCCTAGATCAGGGGGAGTAGTCACCATAGTGCAATGGGTGAAGGGTATGAGGGAGATGGGTTGTATGACTTACGGGGGTGAAAAGGATGTTGAGGTTGCTGGGCATTGGTTGAGGAAAGTGGAAAGAGTTATAAATTAGATGCAGGTGCCAGAGGAGCTACGAGTGGATTGCGTGACTCAGCTATTGGTTGATAGTGCCCACTCTTGGTGGGAGACCATTAGAGAGAGGAGATCAGGGGAGGTACTATTCATGGGAACATAGGAGGGAGAAAGAACAGGAGTTCTTGGATTTGAGGCAGGGAGATTTTACAGTTCTGGAGTATGAGAGGAGATTTCAGGACTTAGTAGCTTTTGCCTCCACTTACCTTCCCACAGGGCGCCACAGGGTGGAGAGGTTCCGTGATGGACTGAGGCGGGAACTGAGGATGATATTGATAGCCATACAGTTTCAGTCTGTACTGGAATTGGTACAGGCAGCTCAGGGTATGGAGAGGGTAATAAGGGATACCCTGAAACCAGTGGTCGAGCAGAGTCAGGTAATTGGAGCTAAGAGGAGAGATTTTGAGTTTTTGACTGGGAGACCTCCTCTTCCAAAGAAAGAGTAGACCGGGCAATCATCAAGTTAGTTCCATAGAAGGGGTGGGAGTTTCATCCTAGGAGGGAGCTCAGGAGGATCTAGACGGGTCAGTGGAAGAGGAGTTTGGGGAGGACTGTCTAGACAGGGAGTTAAAACTGCTGGAGGGTCTACAGAGCAAAAGGGACCAGCATATCCATTTTGTTAGAGGTGTGAGCAGCGAAACCCTGGAGATTGCTATGCGATGCCGGGGAGATGTTATATTTGTACAGGTGAGGGGCATCGATGGAAAGAGTGTCCGCATGTAGGAAGAGTCTGTTACTATTATGGGGACACGAGTCACAGGAAGAAGAATTGTCCTCGTAGAACTACCGAGGGAGCCCATGGTCAGAGGATTGAGGTTCAGAGCCAGCAGCAATCGGTGACAGTCAATCGTCCTATCAGGCCTGCCCAGTTAGGGACGAGTGCTACTCGTGGGAGGCCCATAAATCAGGAGGGGAGGACTCAGGGTCGGGTATATCACATGACCTACGAGGATGTGGGAGCTGTACCTGATATGGTGGCAGGTACTTTACAGTTAGATACGATGCAAGTTTATGCTTTAATTCATCCTGGAGCTAGTCATTCCTTTGTATCTTATAGAATTGTGAGTAACTTGCATGTGTTATCTAGTAACTTAGGTGTAGGAGTGACGGTTAGTACACCTCTAGGGGAGAATATATATATTGATGATATTTATAGAGGGGTAAAACTATATACTAGAGGGTTAGAATTGAGGGTAGATCTTATGCCGTTAGAGCTATATGATTTTGATGTAATTCTCGGCATGGATTGGCTAAGTAAACATAAGGCACAAGTGGATTGTTTCACCAAGACGGTGACAATCCAAGGAATAGGTGATAAAAGAGTAGTGTTTAAAGGGGAAAGAAAAGTAATTCCAAGTTGTGTAATCTCAGTCTTGGTAGCTAGAAAATTACTGAGGAAGGGTTGTTCTTCTTGGTTAGCCCATGTAAGAGAGCTGGAAAAGGGTAACATAGATTTGACTAGTATTTCTATTGTAAGAGAGTTTCGAGATGTATTCCCAGAAGAGTTGCCTAGATTACCTCCAGTTAGAGAAATTGAAGTTTCCATAGAAACTATTCCAGGAGTTTCTCCTATAGCCCAGTCTCCTTATAGGATGGCACCTATGGAATTGGCGGAACTGAAGATCCAGCTTCAGGAATTGTTAGATAAAGGCTTCATTCGGCCTAGTAACTCACCCTAGGGAGCTTCGGTATTGTTTGTAAAGAAGAAGGATGGCACCCTTCATTTGTGCATCGATTATCGTCAATTGAATAAAATGACGGTGAAGAACAAGTACCAACTTCCATGAATAGATGACTTGTTTGATCAGTTGAAGGGTGCTAGGGTGTTCTCTAACATAGATCTGAGATCTAGATACCACCAGTTGAGAATCAAGGAACAAGACATACAAAAGACTGCTTTCTGAACCCGTTATGGACATTACGAGTTTTTAGTGATGCCTTTCAGGTTAACCAATGCTCCGGCCATGTTTATGGACTTGATGAATCGGGTGTTTCGGCTTTACCTGGACCAATATATGGTTGTATTTATTGACGATATCTTGGTGTATTCAAACTTTCACTTAGAGCATGAACAACATCTAAGGGTTCTGCTACAGACCTTAAGGGAGAATCAATTATATGTCAAGTTGGATAAGTGTGAGTTTTGGCTCCAGGAAGTGGTATTTTTTGGCCATGTAATATCCACAGAAGGAATACTTGTGAATCCAAGAAAGGTTGAGGCCGTATTAAAATGGGAAAGGCTTACCAATGTGACTGAAATCCGGAGCTTCTTGGGCCTTGCAGGATATTACCGGAGGTTTATTGAGGGGTTCTTGATTAGTACTTAAAAGTGCATTTTTATCAAGGTTTTAGATCATCATTTTGCACTTGAAGTATCAATAACTCTTTAACTAAAGCATGTTTTATAATAACAAATCTGATACCATAAGATAGCTTTAATTTATGGTAAATGTTCATCTTAAATGCAGGCCTATCACATAAATGAAAGGATTGATTGATGAGTTTAAGTACGGAAATTGAAAGGGAAAAGAGAGGGCCAAACTTAGAAAAGAGATCCTGGTTCAGTCCAAACTGAAAACATTGTTCAGTAATTGGGTCATATCTGGAGCTGTAGATCTTGGATTTAGGTTTGCCTTATATGGATGGAAAGCTAAGACATAGGCCTAAAACTTTAATGAGGAGTCCAAGATTTAAAAAGGCCGTTTTCAAGTCCAAATTGTAGCAACAACGGAGAAGTCTGAATCTGTCCTGCAGCCCAGACATTGTTCAGTGTTCAGCCCATATCTCGAGTTCTAGAAGTCCAAATGACCTCAATGTTTTTATCCTGGAAATGTGAGACAATTTCCTAGAACTTTCATGATTTAAGTCTGTTCAAATTATGACGTTATCAATGATGTTTTTGGCAGAGAAGAAGATAAGGATTGTCACAGTCAAGATGTGGCCACCCACTCAACAATTAGTCAACAAATCAATATTTCTGAATTTTGGCCTATAGAAGGAGACATTTTCCATGTATTTAGGCATCTTGGTTTTCAGATCAAGATCATGCTCTTGCTCTCTCTTTATATTTTGTAATGCTTAAGTTTTGCTTATATTAATCTCTTGCTTATGCTTTTCATTTCCTTTCCTTGTTTATTTATGTTTCTCTCTTTCATTATGTTTAGCTAAGTTTATCATGTCAAGGTGAAAAGGTTACACTAATGGTGTAAGAATAAGTATAATATAAATTCAACATGGACCTTAATGTTTGATACGAACATGTTTTATATTTTTTATTTTGTTCACTTTTAATACTTTGCTTGTTAAATGATTAATCTAGATTTATGTTGTATAACCCTTGGTACAACAAATACTTGGCATTTTCATAGCCCAACCGTATGGTATAACCGACACCTGTGCTATGAAAGGAACTTGATTTGTTGTTAACATAAGTTATAATCATGAATGCCTGACAACATTTACAAGTATTAGCATTATTCGAATAAGATAACTAATGTAATCATGTTAACAATTTATAATCCGATTGAAACCTCCTTTGTGTGTGGTTTCCAGTTGAGTAATAAAAAGAGTTTATACTATACTTGTTTGAAATACCATTAGTGGATCCTCTAACCTTAACAATTATTTTATCCTTGTTTAATCCTTACATCAATATCACATCTTAAAGCTCTCTTTAACTTATTATTGTTGTTGTTATCACATCTTAAAGAGGTAAGTAAAGTCTCATTTACAACTTATGATGCCGATTTAAACATATTAACATGTCAAAACATTCACAACATTGCATTTAAACACAAGAAATCAATCCAGCAGGCCTCATGGACTCCACTTTCAAGGTTTGAATGTATATACCTTCTAAGCTTAAAAATATCCAAATTAGAATCAATTTTTTTTGTTGCTTTCCTTTCCCTTTATCTCCAAACCTAACTAATCAAAATTGAAACTTTAAAATCCTACTGGATTGGATTTCTTGCACCTTAGCCAAAGTTTCTTTCATCTCCTCGTTTTTCTCTTATTTCCCTCCTCTTCCCCTCTTTTTTCCTCCTCCTGGTTACCCCTTCTTTTATAGGAGGATTCAGAGCTTTTAAATGGGTTTGTTAGGGTTATAATAAACCAAAACTAGGCTGGTTTCACCCCTGGATCAATGGTTTTGGCTTTGGGTGGTTTTATGACAAACTTGAATGCCAAGGCAAAGTGTTTCTAACCTTTTGATCTTAAAAGAATGGTTTTAAACTGTTGATAAGAACCCTCTGGGTTTTTAAATGGGAACGTATGAAAGGGTTTGGTGGTTTTTTGTAAATGGGTGTCTCAATCAAGGCTGGTTGGGTTGGCCATTTTCATGGTTTTGCCAGAGCAACTCCAACATCAGCGTTGCTTGAGACCACCTGAACTTGGTAGAGAGGCTGCATACCTTTCGATTGGATCCATTCTTGCTTAATTTGGAGGTTTGTAGCTCCACATTCAACCGTTTGAAAGTGTCCACTCAAACAACAGAACAACTGAAATTATAGTGATGGCTGATTAGGGACAAGATGTTGTAGAGATCAATGAAGAATATGGGATGCAAATGTTTGATTAATTTTAAAGACATGGGGTTGTAGAGAGGGTGTTTCTCAGTTGAGTGGTGGTGGTTGCAACCTGTAAAGTGGTTGAAAACGCCACATTCATTTGCTTGACAGTGCCTACTTGATTAGCCAAAAACTAAAGAAGAAGATGCACAGTATCTTGAACGGTGCTGTTTTGACTAAACCCTACTACTTAGGGCTTTTTGATTTGGGATTTGATGTTTTTCAATTTGATCCATATTCTTCCAATTTAATTTAATTTTTTATTTTTTTGTTTCTCTATTTTTTGGTTTTTTAAAAAATAAGTATCAACATATGCTTACGGAGCAAAAATCAAAGTTTTGCATAGTGACCTTGTAAAGAAAAGTGTCTGCCCGACTTACTAGGTGATCAAACCACCTGAAAAAAGATCTCATTATCATGGGTGACCTGCCCTTTTTCAAAATTGGTCTATTTTGTGAGCAACTTGTCCATCTAAAAAACATGGACTATATTCATGGGTGACCAATCCATTTCAAAAACTGATCTATTTTACGGGCGACCTACCCATTCAAAAACTTAGTCTATTTTTTTAGGCAACCTACCCATTAAAAAATAATCTATTTTTACAGGCGATCTACCCGTTTAAAACATGGCATATTTTCATGGGCGACCTGCCCATTTAAAAAACTGGTCTATTTTCATGGGCGGCCTGCCCATTCAAAAAACTTGCTCTATATTCGCGGGCGGCTTGCTCATTTTCAACTTCAAACTAGGATTGAATCCCTTTGTATTTTCCAAAAATCAAAACAAAATACCCTTTCAGGGTAAATTCTTAAAACGAACACCTGGTTTTGGGTGTTCACACAATATGGATGGAGTCTCTTGATTTTCGTTTACAGATTCCACTACCCTTCCTCTTGATTGGCAAATCATGTATCAACACTTTTTCAAAATTTAAGGTTAAATCATATACAATGCATATTTGTCGAAATATACCCCCCTTTTCTTCATCATCTTTGTTAAGGGTTTTAATTTCCAAGGTGGTCACTCTTGCCAGCTTTTCTTTCCAGTGTACTCGAGTAAGTCCGTACGAGTTACTTTCAAAGCTAGAGCGTTAAGTTGCCTTATGTAGCCATCTCTTTTATAAGCATTTAGACTATGAAAAATATCATCCTAATTGGGAATGAATTAAAAACTCTTTGCCTTATGATAACATCATGTGCTTTTTCAAACAATCATGACACACGTTTTGGGGTTTCTTTACTTTAGGGTGATTTCCATAACAAAGACTTTGCGTGATTTACCTTGTCCTTTTGAAAATCTGAGATTTTTTAATGTTTGTCAAATAACAATGTTTATGTAACTCCCATGATTCATTTTAGTCTTTAAAGAAAACTATGTTATCATGGTGCTTGGTGTAGGAGATGGCCCATTTGGATTCAAGAAGGGTCAAGTACTCATTTGAAGTCTCATGTTTGGATTTTATCAATATGAATAAAGACAAATATTTATTCATTTCATCATGACTCTCGTAAATGGTTCCTTAAGTGCGTAATTTATTAGTCTTTCTCGCTTGCTTGATTAGAATGGACTTTTCACGGTATGTAATGAAGGTTGGGTTTCATGGCCAACAAAAAAAGGATTTCATAGGTTTAAATGATGTTTGAGGGTTTTTTTTATGGGTCTAGGACCACATTTGGTCCCCTAGTCCCTTCATCCTTATATGTTGTCAAAGATTTTTTGTCTTTTAAAGTTGAGACAATAGATCTTCCTAGGTTTTTCTTTTCATTTTGAACTTTTGATCAAATACCTAATCAATTTTCTTTCCTGAAATCTCTTTATCTATGACATGATCAAAAGATTGATGTCCTATCCCAAGTGCAGGAGTGTCGAAGTAATAAATAACCCGGCAAGACCGAGGTCGAACCACAGGGAGGTGAACTATATAAATTACAAATAATAAAATGATATTGATGTTGACGAGAACTTTGAGATGTGATAATGATGAAAAGATTAAACAATGATAAAACAATTGTCAAGGTTAGAGGATCTACTAATGGTAATTTAAATAAGCATAGTATAAACTCCCTTTTATTACTCAACTAGAAACCACAAACAAAGGAGGTTCCAATCAGATGATTTATCGTTAATGACTCATTATAAAGTATTAACATGATCATATTAATTATCTTATTTAAGTAACACCAATACTTTTAAATATTATCGGGTATTCATGATACTAACTTATATTAACAACAAATCAAGTTCCTCTCATAACAACGATGCCGGCCGAAGACTATGAAGGATCAAGCATTCATTGTACCAAGTGTTATACAACACAAATCTAGATTAATCATTTAACAAGCAATGTATTAATAATTAGTAAGATAAAAAGATAAGACATGTTAATAGCAAACTTTCTTGGATATAAACATTGAAGTCCATGTTGAGTTTATAATATACCTATTCTAACACCATTAGTGAAACCTTTTCGCCTTGACATAATAAACTTAGTTAAACATTATAAAGAAGAGAAACATAAATAAACTAGATAAGAACATAGTTATGATGAAAAGCATAAACAAGAGATTAATGAAAGCAAAACTTAAACATTACAAAAATACAAAGAAAGAAAGCAAGAATATGATTTTGATCTGAAAACCAAGATGCCTAAATGTATGGCAAATGCCTCCTTTTATAGGCTAAAATTTGAAACTATTGATTTGATGACTCACTATTTAGTTGGTGGCCAACCATTGACTTGGTGGCTGGTCATTGACATTGTTGGCTGGTTATTGACTTTGTTGGCTGGCCAAAACGTGATTGCTAATGAATTGGAGCTTATAGTCCTCATGAAAGTTGTGGGTAATTGTCTTAGCTTTCCATCAAAAGAAAAATGAGCTTATTTGGACTTCTAGAACTCGAGATATGGGCGAACACCAAACAGTATCTGGGCTGTAGGACAGATTCAGACGTCTCTTTTGTTACTAAGATTTGAACTTGAAAACGGAAGATGTGAATCTTGGACTCTTCATGAAAGGTTTAGACCTATGTCTTATCTTTCCATCAAGATAAACCAGACCTAAATCCAATATCTACAACTCTAGTTATGATCCAATAATCGATTGGTGTTCCAGTTTGAATTGAACTAGCATCTCTTCTCTAAGCTTAGTCCTCTCTTTGTCTTCTCAATTTCAAAAGTTAATTACATCAATCAATCCTTTGAGTTGTGAGATATTTTTGCATTCAAAATGAGCATTTACCATAAATTAAATATATCTTATATTATCAGACTTGTTATTATAAAACATGTTTTAGTTAGAGAATTTAATGATACTTTAGTGCAATATGATGATATAAAACCTTAATGAAAATGCACTTTTAAGTACTAATCAATCTACTCATTTCAAACGTTTTATAACAATCAAGTTATCAAATGTCCCTTTGATTGAAAAATCAGACATGTTTCTTCCCTTTACGAGTTTCTTAATAATTTCTTTTTTCTTTACTCGTCAAAGCTGCATGAGAGGCCTTTGTTTGCTTTTTTTAGACACTCCTGTGTTGTTTTGAGTTTTTCCTTTTTGCAAAACCCTCTTTTCAGGTTGTTTTGCTTTCTATTATGCGGCTTCAATTAAGATCTCATGGATGTTGTGCACAAGCAAGATACCTTATAGGCTTTTCGACCATTGTCCATAGTTGGTGGACATTTTTAAATACTTCAATTTCATTATCTTCCTATATTTTCCCCTTGTGTGGGGTGTGATCCTAGTCAAGGTTATCTTAATTTTTATTTTATTTCAACTCAAATTGGGACTACAATGGATATATTTATTTTTATGGATATCAAATAAGTCTTTCCTCATTTCAAGCAAAATTAGTTAGGACTAATAAATTGTTTTGCAAGTTCATGATTTATAAAAACTTCATCGTCTTTGTTCTTTGTAGCTTTTTCATAACAAAAATTTGACGGTAGGGTCATCTGTTTGGGTTTCTAGGTATTTAGTCATCTTCTAGGAAGTTGCTTTTTGACATATCATTAATTTTTCTTATAATCATTAGCCACTAGTCAAATCTTGAAAACTTTTGTTTAAGAGAAAATTTGAGATTATTTTGCAAAATACACAAGATGTATTGAGAATGAACGACCAAATTTTATTAATTCAAAGCAAAATGAGTACACTATGCATAGTACTTCATTATAGAGTTAGAATTCACAGGTCTAGGCAAGTCGTCTCCATCCATCCTTGTTAATAACAGGGCTCCCCTAGAGAACGCTTTTTTACTACATAGGGGCCTTCATAGTCGGGTGCCTATTTACTCTAGTCTTTGTTGGGAAGAGATAAGATTTTTTTTAGCACTAGATCTCCTTCTTAAAATACCTAGGGCCTAACTTTCTTGATGTATGTTTTATCCATTCCCTTCTAGTAGAGTTGGTGATGACAAATCATGGCTATCCTCTTCTTACTAATAAGGTTTAGCTATTCGTATCTCATTTTTTACCATTTAGCCTCTTCTAGCTCAGAATCTATCAATACTCTTAATGATAAGATTTCCACTTCTAAAGGCGTCACCACCTCCATCTCATATACTAAAGAATATGGGGTAGCTCCCGTTGAAGTTCTGACCATAGTGTGATATGCGTGAAGGGAAAATGACAACATCTTATACTAATCTTTGTAAGTGACCACCATTTTCTGAATGATCTTCTTGATGTTTTTGTTGTTAGCTTCTACAAAACCATTCATCTTTGGTATGTATAGGGATGAATTTGAGTGTTTGATCTTTCATTTTACGCAAAGTTCTACTATCATTCTTCCAATGAAGTTCTAAGCATTATTAGTCATTATCTTTCCAAGTGCTCCATATCGACAAATCAAATCTCATTCATTAAATCTCCTTACCATCTTCTAGGATACATGAGCATATGAATTGGTTTCTACCCATTTTGTGAAGTAGTCAATGACCACTAGGATAAACCGATGCTCGTTACTAGCTTTTGGATTGACATGCCCAACTACATCGATTCCCCACATCGCAAATGGCCATGATGCCGGGGGTGTGTTTCTCTTATCACTGTACACCTGACATTTACAACATCTCCTAATATATTCTATGTAATCCCTCTCCAAGGTCAACCAAAAGTACCCCGATCTTTGTATTTGTTTGGTCGTTATTAGTCCATTAGCATGGGTTGCACAAATCCCTTTGTGAACTTCTTGAAGTGCCTTTTTTTGCTTCTGTTTATCTAGACATGTGAAACCCTGAAAAAAAATTGATTAAAATAAATGGTTAAATGTTAATAAAAAAATAAAAAAAATATTTCACATATTGACTAGTTTCACGCTATTGAGCAGAATGCTCAATCCGATCGCTAGATCAGACTGAAATGTTACGATAAATCTCATAATATATAGTCCTACATTCAATTATAATTTTAGGGCAATCTAAGTTTGGGAATATATTTTAAAAATGCTAATATTCAGATAGTAAATAACATAAAATTCATCAATGGTAGTTTTGTAAATAATCTGATGAGCCGGCAAAGTCCAACAATTTATTCTCCCTTCTTTTGACTCCTGATTGTGCATCAAAAGTATCATTAAGTCTCTTATTTTACATATGTATTTATTGTTTTTATTTGGGTTTTTTATAATAATTGATATGCTTTTTAGTAATGAAGTTTCTTTTAATGTTTCGATAGGTTTTTGGAGCTTAAATGAATTATTTCAGAAAATTCAACGTCGGAATTCGGAACAAAGAATTGAAGAGAAATTTAGTTGAAGATTGAAGAAAATCTTGGTTCAAATAAGTGCTCCAAATTTGCTCCAAAAATCAATTCTATTACAATTCTAGAAAAGAATATCATATGATCTATTTCAAGCCCAAACTTGCCTTATGTTGTGTGCAAACTTCAACCATCAAACACTTAAGGTTTTAATGTCAATCTTAGCCCAAATAATAGGTACATTTGTATCCTTATTTGATGCTTAAATTCAGCCCCAAATCAGCCCCCAAATCAGCCCAAGCACAATCCATGATCTTACATGTCCACACAACAAATAACATTTGATTTATTTTGGATAATTCATTGATCCAAGAGGGCAAGCACATGGATGGAAAGCTGGAGGGGACATTGTCACATTATTTTGGGTCAAAAAGAAGAAAGAGACAGCTCACAAAGGAGGAAGAAAAACGTGCACCAAAGTTTTCTCCAAGCTGGCCTGATTTGATTTTCCAGAACACCTTTCGGTGTTTTGCCCATAACTTTTGACTCAGATGTCCAAATGAGCTGTTCTTTAATGATCTGGAAAGCTAACAGAATGGCCTATAAATATGTATCTAATAGACATCTTCAAAGGAGGCTTCTAAGAGGGTCTAATTGCTGTCCAAAGTTAGAGTCAGACTTGTGTCCGAATATTTACTGAAATTGTGTTGTGTTCTTCTTTATAGATTTCGGTTCTTTAGCTTGTAAAACTTATTATTTCAGTGTGATTCAAGTTATTTCATGTTTATTGAAGTGTTCTTATATATAATCATGGTTGGCTAATCTCCTTCTTGGATCCAAATCAAGGATGATGGTGATTGAGGTGAGTTCTTTAAGATATGAATGAATCTTAATGTTTATCTTTTTATTTTCTTCATGAATGTTTTATTATTGCAAAGAAATTTTAGAAATCATTTAGGTAATGTTATAATCTTGAATTTTTATGCACAAACCTTAGTTTTGGTATAGAGATTGCTTGATTCAATGTCTTACTTAATATGAAAGTACTTGTTCATTCTTAAGCAATAATCAATCTTCATCTTTTTAAACTTCATTGTAATATCTTCCGATCCAATATCACCATCGTTGATATTAGGTTGAGTTATCTTATATATGTTGAAGGAATCACCAATACATCACCATTAAAATTGATTTGGACCAAGACTTACTTTTTCTTGTCATTTAAAATCTATTTACACTTTTTCATCTTTGAAAACAAATCCATCAATCATTTTCAACCAAGTTATTGTTAATTTAATTTCTCTTGAGTTTTTTTTGTTACCTAGCTTAATTTCCAGATCTAGCTCTCTGTGGATATGACCTCGATCTTACCGAGTTAATTGCTACATCGCACACTCGTGCACTTGCGAGTTAAAACAAGCCGAACATAAAAAGCGGTCAAGCAACTCCAGAAACAGAGGTAACAAAGAAATAAAAAAGGGAGAGAAAAGAATGAGGGAAAAACACTTAAAACAAAAAAATACCTTGAGAGAAAGAGTAGAAATTGTGTAGAATCAAGGATCTAAAAGGTGTAAAACAACAAATCACTCCCTCAAGCAAGGATTTAAGAAGAAAACTAAGTGAGGGAGAAGGGAGAAAAAAGGGTTGTACGTCATGGAAAAGAAGAAAAATTGAAGGGGAGGAAAAATATCACCAGGTTAGCTTTCAAAGTTCATTTTAGTGTTGAGTAATGAGTTATAAGTTGTTTAAACATGTTTGGATGGAAAGAAATAGATTTAATGCATTGTTCTTAGATTTCTTGAATTACGGTTCTTAAGAGAGAATTTGGGGAAAAATGTGAAATTGATACATTTATGATAGGATAGGTAGAAAATGATGCAAAATAATGAAGGATGGAAGATAAAAAAATTGGGTGTTATGGAAACAACATTGGCCGGTCATGTTTGAAATAAAGGAGGATGAACATGGAATGTAATAAAGCTTGTATAATTGTGTGTGATTGTGGTGTGTTGATGCATAAATGATTAAGTTGTATATAGGGATATAATAAAATGTGGAAAAATTAAGTAAATAATGTCAATGCATGCTAATATATATAGGTAGATAATTTAATGCATTTCAATGCAAAAATATTGGAAAGAGTATTAAATTATATGTTCATGAACAAGTTAGTTAATTATAAAGGTACAAGGAATGGTGTGAGGATTTATTTGGATGATCATATGACATAGTTATTTTGCAATGCTTAGTAAAATCAAATATAAACAAAAAAAATTAAATTAAGGAGATATGAAAAGAAATACTTGAAGTATGAAAGTGTAAATCAATGAAGATTGAAGGTATTTACTACCGATAATAAAAGATGCATTTTAAGGGAAATTAAGTTTGGAAAATATGTATATTTAATAAGAAATACAAACGAAAGAATTAATTAGTATGAATGGAATTAATGTTGAGATGAGAATTATTGGAATATGTAATGTTGAAATATGTAACGTGACAATGAAATTATGTACGTGTTACAATTCTGGATATGAATATGCTAACAAGCACACCTTCCTTTTAATTATAGAAGGAGCATTCGTAGTTGGAACTTTAGCAGAGCGAGCTCGAACACCCAGAGCTGCTGGAAGGTGGTTCGCTTTTTAACTATGTAAAGTTGTTCTTTCGTTTTCTTATACGTGATTGAGTTGTCTTTGTTATGTACACTTGATAATTATTATAACCGAATTGTGTCATAGATGTAAGAGAATTATGAGAACATATGGTGAAGAATGAAAATTATTCGATGAATAAAATCAATTAATATAAAAGATAATGTGTATGACTTAGTTGTTTAAATGGTCACAAACTAAGGAGATATAAATATTTGATTTTGACTTAGTTTCCAAAGTGGTGGAAAGCTAAGGTGAATAGTATTTGACTTAGCCATTCAAAGAGGTATAGCTAAGGTGGTACGGACATATGACTCAGTCATTTGTAAGAATGGAAACTAAGATGTGGTTATAAAAATTAGTCATCTATGTATGAAATGACTAAGGTAGTAACAGATTTGATCAAAAATTGAGGAAGACCTAGATTATTTGTGTGATTACTTGGTTTCCATTAAAATGAGAATCAAGGTGGCAAGAGGAGTAAACTTTACAAGCAGACTATGGAGCTTGACAATTGAGAAGTCATCTAAAAGTAACTAAAGTTGTAGGATATGTCTAGAGAAAATTTATTAGAGATTATGGTGTTTTAAAAAATGTGTAAACTATATATATGTGTAAATAAATTAAATTGGTATTACTAAATAAATTACATTGCATTGTTGCAGGTCCTTCTCATACCGCAGGATAACCTTGATTCTCTTTTTTTTTTTAGGTACTTATTTACTAGGTATATTTTGGTATTTGGTTTATGTAATATTCTAGTTCACTAGGATTTGAAATTATCTTTTGGGCTTGTAATTAATGTTATGTCATATACCATTATTTAGATAATTAAATCTCTTTTGTGTAAGCATTAAAGAATTTTAGTATACTTGTCGATAACTTTATAATATGCTTTCTTTTAATGACATCATGTATGAAGAGAAAAGATATATGACACTATTATTAGAATAAAAAATGAAGAAGGTATAAGTCAAAGTGGATGAAGTGATGAGAAATCAGATTATGTTGAAGAAGGTCTAGGATGGTTGGATCATAAATATGCAAGATAAATTGTGTTTTTGGTTGATGTCGACACTTAGGAAGGTCAATTTATAGAGAAAACTCTGCTGAATTTTCGGTAGCTAGAATAATAATAATAATAAGCTTAAATTGTTGTCAGGATAGCTAAGGATCAGGGATCATGACATATATATACAAAAAAAATTACCTAATTATTTAACGAATACGACATAAATTAAATAGAGGGTGTTACAAAACATCTCAATAATATTCCATTGGAGGACCTTCTGCATAAGGTTTCTTCATCGAGGTAGTAGTTTAGGGCCAACCTTCACGGGCTTTTCATATTTATATTAGATGCCTCTCGAGGATACTCTTAGTGTTGGATAAATTGTTTGATATCATGATACCACATATTCTCATTCATTTCTTTTTTAACTAAGCATCAATAAGCCAAAGATATTATGACTTCAATACTTATTAGTTATATTGTATTCCTACAATCAATTTTGGTCATGAAAGCTAAGTAGCCAAGACATCAGTAAACTTGTTTTTATGTTTTCCTATATGAGTGAATTTTATCTCGTTAAATTCCTCTACTAGTTTGGACAAATATTCCTGATATGGTTTTAACTTCTCATAATTTGTTTGTCATTCCCCTTTGACGTGTCAAATTATCAGTATTGAGTCTCCATAGATGTCAAGTTTCTTCGTCTTCAATTCTAATGCAGCTTCTAATCCGAGGATGTAAGCTTCATACTCAGTTGTATTATTGGTGCATTCAAACTATAGTTTGATCGAGACAAGGTATTGCTTTTTGTTAGGATAAATTATCATTGCTCCTGTCCCATTGCCATACACATTTATGGTTTCATCAAAGAACATTGTCCATCGTTTGGCTCTTTTTTTTTCTACTACCAGCACATCTTCATCTAAGAAATCAAAATTCAAGGGCTCATAGTCCTCGATTGCATTGTCTGCTAAATGATCAGCGATAACGCTTCATTTCACGACTTTCCTCGTGAAATACTATGCCATACTCTGCCAACAACACCTGCAATCTTATTATTCTGCTTGATAAGTAAGGTTTTTCAAAGATATATTAATGAGGATCCAATTTTGAAATCAGTCATGTGGTGTAATGAAACATGTATTGTCGAAGTCGTTTCGAAACCAATATAAATATGCAACAAAGTTTTTCTACCGTTGTATATCTGGACTTGCAATCCATGAACTTGTTACTCAAGTAATATACTTCTCTCTCTTTCATACCAAACTCATCATATTGCCCAAGTATGCATCCCATTGCTCTTTCAGTTGTTGTCAGATATAGGATTAGTGGTCTGTTAGGTACCGGGGGAACCAATAAAGGTGGATTTTACAGATATTGTTTAATCTTATCAAAAGTCTTTTGACATTTTTCATTCCATACCCCATGATTCTTTTATTAAAGGAGTCAGAAGATTGACTCACAAGTTGTTGTCATTTGGAAGATAAATCAAGCAATGTAATTTAGAGGATCCAAGAATTCTCTTGCTTCTCTTTCAGTCTTAGGAGCTGACATGTCTTGAATTGCCTTCACTTTATTAAGGTCAATTTCAATACCTTGGCTACTCACCATAAATCCGAGAAATTTTCCAGATTTTACCTTGAATGAGCACTTTGCAAGGCTCAACTTCAACTAATACATTCTTAACCTTTCAACAATTTTCTCAGATTCTAATAATGGTTTTCTTTCTCTTTGGATTTAGCAATTATGTTATCCAGATATATTTCAATTCCTCTATGCTTCATACCATGGAACAAGGTCACAATTGCAATTTGATAAATGGCCCCAACATTCTTTAATCCAAATGGCATCACCTTATAACAAAAGGTTCCCTATGGCATAATGAAGGTTGTTTTCTCTTTATCTTCGTTGGCTATTTTGATCTGATTATACCCAGAGAAACCATCCATTAAGAAGTACGTTGAGCTTTGCACTACATTATTAACCAAGACATCAATGTGAGGCAACAAGAAGTCATCTCTTGGGCTTGCCTTATTTAAATCAATGTAGTCTACACATACCTTAATTTCGGTGCTTTTTTTGGGAACTACTATTATATTAGATACCCATTGTGGGTATCTAACAACTTCTATAAAACCAGCGTCTCATTGCCTTTCTAATAACATGATGTATGAAGAGTGGAATAACCATTACTTGCAAGGTTACTAGAAATGCTTGCGAGCTAATGAACAACTTTATTTCAATAGTCCCCACCACTTATTTTAGGGAACCATCATATGGCCTAGCCGTCATAGTGCTTGGCAACATGTAGGTTGAATCAACTAGCATTTCATCCAGCACATGCTTTGGGAGTACATTTAAAGCTGAATCATTATCCACCAATACTTTTCCAATGGTACAATCTTTGCACCATGATATTCACATCTCTCATCTTGATTATACCACCTAGGAAACGGTGGTTGGATTAGTTGGAGTCAGGGAAATAAGTCTGGAATCTAACAGATGTTGGTAGACAAACTCGAGTGGCAGAGGTATGTCAATTTTTAACAAAGGCAGTTGATGCTACAACAAGACTTGGCTGGACCACACAACTAAGGTTTCCCACCTGAGAGTCATCTTTTGATTCATCTCTCGTTATTGTTCTAGAATCCATGGTAGGACCTCCATTTTTTTTTTCATTTTGATAGCTTGTGCAATTCTTTTGGCAATCCTTATGACTTTATAAAAATATTGAGTTGAGCTTCCCATCAAATGCTCATAATAAAGGGATTGGAAGGTGTTGGCGAACAATATCACCATTTTTTTTTATCAAATATAAGAAATGTATAGATCAAAAAAGCGCAAGACAAGCTGGAAACCAGCAGAACATTACAGGCAACAGCAAAGGGAACAGGCTCCCTTGAACAAACCATAGTAAACACAAAATGTATGTGTAGGGGAACATTCTCCCCAGCACAAGCCAGCTCAAGAAAGGGGATAAGATCCCATATACAGTAGCATGGACAGCCCCCATGCTGGGCAAAATAGAAGAACCAACAGCAAAACAACATCAAGACAGCCTGGACCTCTGTCTTCAATCCCACAGCATTGAGCAACCGAAGAAAAGCCATATGGTAGTAAGCAAACAGGAATAACAGTATCCCTTATACAAATAGCATGAATATCCCTCATGCAGGGCAGGAACCAAACATCCAAGAAGCCAACAGAGGCATATCCCCACCTAAAGGGGACCATGCTTCCTCAAAGCCAAACCAAGAACACCAACAGCAGAACAGCACCAGAAATCGGGTCCTACTGACAATCAAGCAATAGCATCCAAGGCATAACCTCCAAGAAGGCAGAGAAGAATACAAGAAGCCCAGGGGAACATGTTTCCTCTAAGCTGAACAAGAAAACAGGACTGCAGAGCACATGAAGTAGCATGGCTCCAACACAGCAGCAAAACAACAAAACCAAAGGATCATAGCCTACCATTCTAACAAGAGAACTAAACCCCAAGGTCGAAACACAGCTATCAGCAGCCAGAAGAACACCACCAGGAGGAACCTGCCAATCAAAAAACTACCAAGCAAAAAAAACCCACCAACTATAAAAGTGCACAAGATGATAGTACAATATCTAGAGGCAAGAGCCTCCAGGAAACTATATGGGCGCCGACCGTGCCAACACATCGGAGCTGTTACTGACAGGTTGGGTAGAGGAGTTCGGTTGACCCATAGAGGGCTACGAAACCATGGGAGCTTGGCTTCTATATGGATTATGCCAGGACACCGGTAGAGCAGGTATATCCTGACAAGAAGTTGGACAGGGGACAGAGCTCGAAGCTAAGTTAACAACCAATACAAACTTAGTTCGCTTACGCCCAGGGGAGGATGGCTTCCAGGGAGTAGAAATGGCAATCTCAGTGGTCATGGGGACTGCCAAAGTGTCCACTAAGGGACTTGGACCAGACGGTTGCTGCTGCTCAACTATTTTCTTGCCTGTAAATGGGCTAGCAGCAGGCTGGGCGTCATAAGATCTTTTCTTACTCTTGGAGGAGCCTTTCTTGCATGTAGTCGTAATATGCCTTATAGAAGCACATAATTTGCAGAATTGAGGAAGGGACTCATAGAAGACCTGCTGGTTCAAGGTTGAGCCATTGGGGAGCTTAACATTTACTGAAGAGGGCAAAGCTCCAAGTAAATCAACCTCAATAAGCACCCGAGCATAGGAAAGTCTGGACTTGTTGGAAATGGGTTCATCACAATGGATTGGCTTACCAATCACACTAGCCAGTTTTGATAGACAGAGAGGGGTCCAGTACCTAAGAGGGAGGTTTGGGAATCTCACCCAGGTGGGCATCTTGGTCAAGTCAGGAGGCTTGAAGTCAAAAAAATTCAGGCATAACCTGTAGAATTAATGGTCTACCAAAGACAGAATATGGTCCCCCCCTAGAACTTCCAACATAGTAGTTTCGGTAGGGAATGCAAATATCAACCAACCAGAGTCATGCATGGTGAAGTGAGCATGATATTTCCAGTGTTGAGCAATATATTGAGATAATGGGTTATACCCAAGACACTTGCCAGCAACAAAACCAATTAAACAGAATTTCCATAAATCATCAGGATTATCCACATCAGTAGCAACAATATCACCATTTTTTATTCTATTAGTGGAGGTTGGACATGTGTTGCTTTAACTCACCATTTTTGCGTATATGTCCTCACTGACTCTTGGTTTCCCTTTTCCATGGCCATTAGGCTGGTTCTATCAAGACCAGTTTCCAGATTGAATTTTAACTACTTCAAAAAGGCCTCTACCAGAATCTTCCACTTATTAATCTTGGTACTATTCAATCTCATATACCAGCTCAATGCAGACCCTATGAGACTATCCTCAAAGATATAGATTAGAATCTTATCATTACTTCAACCATTTTATTATAGTATGACCATAAATGGGTGTTTGGACATTCTAACTCGGTATACTTGACAAAGTCCAACACACTAAACTCCTTTGGTACCATAATGTTTGAGACCAAACAAACTTCAGCTGCTAATATAAGGTCAGTTAGATTATTTCCTTCAACTATTCTCAATCTTTCTTCTAGAGCAACCCATTTATCATAGTCTCTTTGACTAGTAGACCTATCGTCAGAAGGTCCTTTTGTTGTTGGATCCACGGTGACTTGAGCTTGAGTTGGTTGGATGGAGGAAAAATGGATAAAATATTGCCTAGTTACTAAGTCTGCCCCTAAGTTCTGAGATGTGTGAGGGACATGGGTTGTTGATACTTCCACGGGAGGTTGTGCAGATGTTCCCTTTCCATTCTTGAAACTTAGTGCATGTTCAAGCAGAGTTATGAGTCTAGCTATTTCACCTTTGATGCTCTCAATTTCCTTTTGATAATGGCCTTTATCTAAGCCCCTTCTTTGTTTTCCATCTTTTCTCAGTTAGGTGTAGTAGACTTTAGGTGAAGGACCTATGTTTCAACCTGAATGAGGATATATGCATGTACATATACATGCATGTCAAATGTATGAACATGTTCTTATATGATGAGCTCGCCCTTCAAAGGGTGACACACGGTTGTAACGCTTGAGTTTTGATTCTTGCCCAAACTCTACAACAAAAATTTCTTGAGTGGCACCAATTGTGTCACCTATAAGTCCTGAATTCAAGATGCTTAAAGAAGGGCTTGCCTTGGTGCAAAACAATATGTAGGGAGCATACACCCTAAAGACAAGTTCTAATCTTTTTACATGAGACAAGAGGTAGGTTTACTACTTGGTCTTTATAAAAAGGGTCTCTCGATGTTCCACTGATCACTCTCGTGAAGGCAATATGGGGGTTTAGTAGGTAATGAGATGACACGTATAACAATCACTACCAGTCCAAACACTTAGTAAAGAGTTGGATGATTTCACGACTTAAACCCTGACTGAAAGCTGTAGGGTAAGTTGTTACTCTCCCACCTAACCTGAAGTTTCTATATGTTCATCCCAAAACGATATATCGAAAATAAACTAATGATGCATGAAAACATATACACATGGGCAAGATGAAATATGTTAAAGCATAAATGAAATAAAATAAGCCAAATGAAAAAAATTTTAAACATATCAAAACAAATAAACCACATCAAATACACAAAGCTTAGTCCAATACTATAAGAAACAATATCATCCCTATTGGAGATTTCATTTTTTTGCACATGGACATGCGACGTCAAAGGATCATGGAAGTCGTCACCTAGTTGTTTGATTCAAGGTTGCTAGAAAACATGAATCTATTGGTCTTATAAGAGATTCTAAGGTAAGTGACTGGTAATGACTAGGAAATGTATTAGCACCCCTAGCGCACCCTACCTGAGGTAAGCTACATTGTGTGGTCTGAATGAGGTTTAAAGGGCTTGATGGGTTTCTAACCGGTAGTCTATCTGTAACATCCCCTACTTGGAGATAAAAAACAACACTCTTATGTCAACCGAAAACAGAGGAATTTTTTTCCCTTATATATATATTTATATTCATGGTTTTCATATTAAAATTTACTGAAATTTCGACGGAGTCCCCCCTATATCGGGAGGTCCCAAATTATCGACATACGACCTGTTTACACTTCTAATATACCACATCTCCAACTCAATTGAGCCCAATCATCCTGGGTCTCAATCCCACAAACATCACCATCCATATCAACCACAATGTTGATGATATACATTGTACAACAATTATCATTATGGATGGTTAAAGATATAAACATGCTTAATGGAACATAGTTATATAAACTACCGAATTAAATTCATCTACTCAAGTTTAAACATCAATTATACAAATTGAGTTAAATAAAAGTTGTAATATTACCAAATACAAGGGTATACTCCCTAGAACCTAAATTACAAAAAAAGAACCTAAGCTAGAATCTACTCCTGTCGTGCATGCGATGGTCCTGAAAATAAAATACATATTATTGAAATATGAATATCACACTAATATAGCAATACAAATATCTGGCAATTTAAAAAGGCAACATACATTCATATTTTATTAACTTCTCCCTTTTGGTTCTTATTGGAGACTTTTTCTCCTTCAACTACTAAAAACCATTTCCTCTTTTATTATCAACCTCCATTCAAGATCTCATAAAACCACCCATGATTATTTCCGCTGAACACATTACCGATACCAATTTCACTGTTATCATCATCATCCTGTAGGAGTCGATGCAAGGTGATCCCCTTACCCGGGATCCTAACATACACTAAATGTATGCTAGTCAATACATCTCGATCCCCTAACCCGGGATCCTAACATACACTAAATGTATGCTAGTCAATACATGGTGATCCCCTTACCTGGGATCCTAACATACACTAAATGTATGCTAGTCAATATATGGTGATCCCCTTACCTGGGATCCTAACATACACTAAATGTATGCTAGCTAATACATCTTGATCCCCTTACCCAGGATCCTAACATACACTAAATGTATGCTAGCCAATACATGGTGATCCCCTTACCCGGGATCCTAAAATACACTAAATGTATGGTAGTCAATACATCTTGATCCCCTTACTCGGGATCCTAACATACACTAAATGTATGCTAGTCAATACATCTTGATCCCCTTACTCGGGATCCTAACATACATTAAATGTATGCTAGTTCACGCCCCAAATCACACTTCTCATATTTTCTTTATCAACTATAATTTCATCACTTGGCAATTCACAGAACAACCGTTCACCTTGAATACACATACATTAAGAATACTATCCAAATATCGGCATCATGACGCAAACGTTCCTCCTTTCTCCTAATATCCAACATTCGGTAATTCACATCTCACATCAATAACTTATTAAATCATACAATTAAACTAGAAAGTATAGGTGCGGATCACCTACCTGCAATAGAAGCTCTACTCGTGCTCCCCTGCTGCTGTTGCACCACGCCTGTGGTCCCTCCAGCAAATCACAGGTTTATCTCATAAATTTTCCTCACTCAAGGATATGTTTTATAATAACCATATCAACAACCAATAAGTCTTTCTTTCAGTCATTTCTTAGTACTTTATGTTTTTCTCATTTCACTCATTATTATTTTCGTTCTTTTTCAAATCCTAGTTATCATTCCTTTCTTTATATTTGGACTATCACTATCCAACTGTTACTGCCTCGTTTTTGAACTGTTACTATCTGACCTCTCCTCAAATTTTGAACTATATCTGGAGTTATAGAACTCCGATTCAAGCGAAATTTATGTCGTTGGAAAGATAAGACATGAAGCTACAAGTTCTATGATTTGAGGAGAGCCCAGTTCTGCCTCTAAGATAGTCAAAATCACTCATCAACAAACACTTGGACTGTTACTATCCGTTTTTTGAATTGTTACTGTCTGACCTCTCCTCAGATTTTTAACTATATCTGGAGTTATAGAACTCCGATTCAAGCTAAATTTGTGTCGTTGGAAAGCTAAGACATGAGGCTACAAGTTCTATGATTTGAGGAGAACCCAGTTCTGCTTCTAAGATAGTCAAAATCGCTCATCAACAAACACTTGGACTGTTACTGTCCGTTTTTGAACTGTTACTGTCTGACCTCTCCTCAGATTTTTAACTATATCTGGAGTTATAGAACTCCGATTCAAGCGAAATTTATGTGGTTGGAAAGCCAAGACATGAGGCTACAAGTTCTTTGTTTGAGGAGAACCCAGTTCTTCTTCTAAGATAGTCAAAATCGCTCATCAACAAACACTTGGACTGTTATTGTCCCTTTTTTAAACTGTTATTGTCTGACCTCTCCTCAGATTTTTAACTATATCTAGAGTTATAGAACTCTGATTCAAGCAAAATTTATGTCGTTGGAAAGCTAAGACATGAGGCTACAAGCTCTATGATTTGAGGAGAATCCAGTTCTGCCTCTAAGATAGTCAAAATCGCTCCTCAACAAACACTTGGACCATTACTATCCAACTGTTACTGTCCGTTTTTGAACTGTTACTGTCTGACCTCTCCTCAGATTTTTAACTATATCTGGAGTTATAGAACTCAAATCTATAATTTAACATCCTGACATCAATTCATAATCGACTTTAAAACAACTCATAAAACCATGTTTAGAATATCTTACCCGATACGAATCAAGATCTCGATCCCTCCTTTTCTTTCTAATGACAGCCGACCCTCCCCTCTTCTCTTCTTTTTCAATTTTTTCTTGTTAATCCCTTGCCTACCAGTGTTTATTTTTACCTATAACCCTAAATCTTGGATGGGTTCTTGAAATTTGGTGTTTCTCTCTTGATCTGTAAAAATAGATACCAAAACTCCCTCTCTTTTTTCTTCACGATAGTTGCAGATTTGTTTTTGGTAAGAAGAGTAGTATTTATGCTCTATAATTATTCTTATTTGCATTTAGACCCCATTTTCTTTAAATATATTCGTTTTGCCCCCACTTCCTTTTAGTTTAGTTTATTTTCTTTAATTTAATCCAGCCTTGATTATCTCGGGATTTACATTCTCCCCTCCTAATAACAAAATTGCGTCCTCGAAATTCAAGTTATGTACCTATGTCGGAGAATAAGTGCGGAAACTTCTCCTTCATCTTGGATTCTCTTTCCCATGTTTCTTCTTCTATTCGAGAGTTTCTCCATAATACTCTCACCAAGGGAATTCTCTTATTCCTTAACAACTTCTCATCTCGATCTAAGATCTTGACAGGCTTAGTTTTCATGGTTAAATCCCCTTTAATCTTCGAAGGAACCTATGGCAATACCCTTGAGGGGTCTATCTTGGCCTTTCGCAACAATGACACATGGAACACATTGTGAATCTTATCCAAATATACAGGCAATTCTAATTGATAAGCAACGGGCCCGATTCTTTCCTTAATCTCAAAAGGGCCAATATATCTCGGGGCTAATTTTCCTTTTACTCCAAATCGAATGATGCCTTTCCAAGGAGCCACCTTCAAAAATACTTTATCCCCCACTTGGAATTCCAACGGCCTTCTTCGGCGATCTGCGTAACTTTTTTGTCTATCATGGGCTTCCTTCATCCTCTTTTTGATCACCCTCACCTTGTCAGTTGTTAATTGTATTATTTCAAGTCCCCAAAGCTTCTTTTTTTCCTACTTCCTCCCAACAAATGGGGTACGACATTTCCTCCCATACAATGCTTCATATGAAGTCATACCAATAGTAGCTTGATGGCTATTATTATAAGTAAACTCCATCAATGGCAGGAGATCTTCCCAGTTCCCTCTGAACTCCAGCACACAGGACCCTAGAAGATCCTCAAGAGTTTGAATAGTCCTTCCAGATTGACCATCCGTCTGAGGATGAGATGTTGTGCTTAGATTCAACTTTGTCCCCAATGCTCTTTGTAAACTAGGCCATAATCTCGACGTGAACCTTGGATCCCGCTCCGGCATAATCGACATTGGCACTCCATGAAGTCTGATTACTTCATTTACATATAATTTTGCTAGCTTGTCCACCGAATCAGTCATTTTTATAGGCAAAAACAAAAATAGATTTTGTCAGTCAATCCATAACCACCCATACAACATCATTCCCCTTCTTTCCCCTAGGTAATCCTGTCACAAAATCCATAGAAATATCCTCCCATTTCCATTCTGGAACCGATAATAACTATAAATCCCCTGCAGGTCTCTGGTGTTCTATCTTACTTGCTGATAAATCCCACAGTTCGACATAAATTTTGCTATTTCCCTCTTCATATTTGGCCACCAGTAGTATTCCTTTAAATCTTTATACATCTTCGTACTTCCAGGATGAGTAGCAAATCGGGATTCATGAGCTTCTCTCCATACTTCATCCTTCAAAATCTTATGATCAGGTAAATAAATTCGCCTACCCATAACTATTAGCCCACCCGATATCATTTGGAATGCTTTCTCTATACCCTGGTTTACACTCTCCTTGATATCCTTTACTTTTTCATCTACCAGTTGAGCCACCATGACCCTTGTCTCGAAGCACAGATCGGATCTTTAACTAAGCTAATAGTGATCCCTCAGGCCCTACACTCAGTCGCAAGCCTAATTTATTCAATTCCACTATACTTGCATGTCCATATCATTCATCACTGTTTTTCCCTTCCTAATCAATGCATCGACTGCTACATTAGCCTTACCAGGATGGTAGTCAATCACACAATCGTAATCTTTTATTAACTCTACCTATCTTCTTTGTCACATATTCAACTCCCTCTGTGACATCAAATACTTCAAACTTTTATGGTTTGTAAATATTTAAATTTGTGACCCACACAAACAATGTCTTCATACTCTTAAGGCAAACACCACTACTATAAGTTCTAGGCCATGAATTAGGTAATTCACCTCATACGACTTTAGTTGTCTTGATGCATATGCAATCACACGCTCGTGTTGCATCAACACCCATCCTAGACCCATTCTTGAGGTATCACTATATACCATAAACCCTTGTGTCCTGATAGAAGGGCCAGCGCAGGAGCAGAAGTGAGTCTTTCCTTCAGTTCTCGAAAGCTCGCTTCACACTCTCCTGACCAAACAAACCTGACTTCTTTGCGGGTCAGCTTAGTCAAAGGTGATGCTATGGTGGAGAACCCCTCAATAAACCTCCTATAATACCTAGCAAGACCCAAGAACTCTGGATTTATGTCACGTTGGTAGGCCTTTCCCATTTCAACATGGCCTCTACCTTTCTTGGATCCACAATATTCCTTCTACGGATATTACATAGCCTAAAAAATTACTTCCTTGAGCTAAAACTCACACTTATCCAGCTTTGCATATAATTGATTCTCCCTTACAGTTTATAGCACAACCCTTAGATGTTGTTCATACTCCAAGTAAGAGCTTGAATACACCAAGATATTGTCAATAAATACCCCCGCATATTGGTCCAGGTAAGGCCGAAACACCAGATTCATCAAGTCCATAAGCATGGCTGGAGCATTGGTTAACCCGAAAGGCATCACTAAAACTCGTAATGTCCATAACTGGTTCGAAATGCAGTGATTTGTCTATCTTGTTCCTTGATTCTCAACTAGCGATATCCAGATCCCAACTCTATCTTAGATAATACCTTAGCACCCTTCCATTGATCAAACAAATTATCTATTCAGGGGAATGGGTACTTGTTCTTCACCATCACTTTATTCAATTGACAATAATCAATGCACAAACAAAGTGTGCCATCCTTCTTTTTTTTTTTTACAAACAATACCGAAACTCCTCAGGGCGAGTTACTAGGCCGAATGAAGCCTTTATCTAACAATTCCTGAAGCTGGACCTTCAGTTCAACCAATTCCATAGGTGTCATCCTATAAGGAGACTAGGCTATAGGAGGAATTCCTGGAATGGTTTCTATAGAAACTTCAATTTCTCTACGGGAGGTAATCCAGGCAACTCTTTTGGGAATACGTCTCGAAACTCCCTCACAACGGGAATACTAGCCAAATTTATATTACCCTTTCCAGCTCTCTTATAAGGGCTAACCAAACAGAACAACCCTTCCTCGGTAACTTTCTAGCCACCAAGATTGAGATTACACAACTTGGAATATCTTTTCGTTCCCCTTTAACCATTACTCTTTTATCACCTATTCCTTGGATTGTCACTATCTTGGTGAAACAATCCACTTATGCCTTATGTTTACTTAGCCAAGCCATGCCCAGATTCAAGTCAAAATCATTTAACTCTAACGGCAAAAGATCTACCCTCAATTCTGACCCTCCAATATATAGTTTTACCCCTCTATAAAAGCTGTGAAATCTCTGGCACCTACATCTGATTTATAACTCTTTCCCTTCTTCTTTTTTAGCCTAAGCCCAGCAACCTCAGCATCCTCTTCACCATGGTAAATCATACAACCCATCCCTCTCATACACCCCACCCACTGCACTATAGTGACTACTCCCCCTGATCTAGAAGCTGCACTGGAGGCTCCCGCTGCCATTCCTGCTGCTACAACTCTCACTATATGATCCATAGAAGCAGGATCCTAAAATGGGTTTGTCCCGTCTACTGATGCCACTGATAGGGGTATATTTTCTCCCGTTATCCCTGATACATCAGGCATTGTTACCCCAGCCTAACAGGACAACAAATCATCTCGAAGTCTCACTGACTCGCCTCTTTCAGAGTATACTGATGTTGCAGGTACAAAAGAGGAAGTGTTTGTCAAGGGATCCCAATCTAGATCACTTTCATAATGAAGACTCTGATCACTTCCCCGAACTGGGAATGGATCAGTCCTGGCTCCTTGCCTTGTTCTCACTATCCTGAACCACATTTCAAAACCTTATACTCATTCCTATCCCTGGAATAGCAACCTGAGCTCTGATACCAAAATGTAACATCCCCTACTTGGAGATAAAAAACAACACTCTTATGACAACCGAAAACAGAGGAATTTTTTTTCCTATATATATATATATTCATGGTTTTCATATTAAAATTTACCGAAATTTCGACGGAATCCCCCTATATCGGGAGGTCCCAAGTTATCGACATACGACCTATTTACACTTCTAATATACCGCATCTCCAACTCAATTGAGCCCAATCATCCTGGGTCTCAATCCCACAAACATCACCATCCATATCAACCACAATGTTGATGATATACATTGTAGAACAATTATCATTATGGATGGTTAAAGATATAAACATGCTTAATGGAACATAGTTATATAAACTACCGAATTAAATTCATCTACTCAAGTTTAAACATCAATTATACAAATTGAGTTAAATAAAAGTTGTAATATTACCAAATATAAGGGTATACTCCCTAGAACCTAAATTACAAAAAAAGAACCTAAGATAGAATCTAATCCTGTCGTGCATGCGATGATCCTGAAAATAAAATACATATTATTGAAATATGAATATCACGCTAATATAGCAATACAAATATCTGGCAATTTAAAAAGGCAACATACATTCATATTTTATTCACTTCTCCCTTTTGGTTCTTATTGGAGACTTTTTCTCCTTCAACAACTAAAAACCATTTCCTCTTTTATTATCAACCTTCATTCAAGATCTCATAAAACCACCCATGATTATTTCCGCTGAACACATTACGGATACCAGTTTCACTGTTATCATCATCATCCTGTAGGAGTCGATGCAAGGTGATCCCCTTACCCGGGATCCTAACATACACTAAATGTATGCTAGTTAATACATCTCGATC
This sequence comes from Populus trichocarpa, assembly GCF_000002775.5. Classification (NCBI taxonomy): domain Eukaryota; kingdom Viridiplantae; phylum Streptophyta; class Magnoliopsida; order Malpighiales; family Salicaceae; genus Populus; species Populus trichocarpa. The sequence continues at coordinate 9,546,281 of NC_037295.2, forward strand.
CCCTAACCCGAGATCCTAACATACACTAAATGTATGCTAGCCAATACATGGTGATCCCCTCACCCTGGATCCTAACATACACTAAATGTATGCTAGTCAATGCATGGTGATCCCCTTACCCGGGATCCTAACATACACTAAATGTATGCTAGCCAATACATCTTGATCCCCTTACCCGGGATCCTAACATACACTAAATGTATGCTAGCCAATACATCTTGATCCCCTTACCCGGGATCCTAACATACACTAAATGTATGCTAGCCAATACATGGTGTTCCCCTTACCCGGGATCCTAACATACACTAAATGTATGTTAGTCAATACATCTTGATCCCCTTACGCGGGATCCTAACATACACTAAATGTATGCTAGTAAATACATCTTGATCCCCTTACTCGGGATCCTAACATACATTAAATGTATGCTAGTTGACGACCTAAATCACACTTCTCATATTTTCTTTATCAACTATAATTTCATCACTTGGCAATTCACAGAACAACCGTTCACCTTGAATACACATACATTAAGAATACTATCCAAATATCAGCATCATTACGTAAACTTTCCTCCTTTCTCCTAATATCCAACATTCGATAATTCACATCTCACATCAATAACTTATTAAAACATACAATTAAACTAGAAAGTATAGGTGCGGATCACCTACCTGCAATAGAAGCTCTACTCGTGCTCCCCTGCTGCTGTTGCACCACGCCTGTGGTCCCTCCAGCAAATCACAGGTTTATCTCATAAATTTTCCTCACTCAAGGATATGTTTTATAATAACCATATCAACAACCAATAAGTCTTTCTTTCAGTCATTTCTTAGTACTTTATGTTTTTCTCATTTCACTCATTATTATTGTCGTTCTTTGTCAAATCCTAGTTATCATTCCTTTCTTTCTATTTGGACTGTCACTGTCCAACTGTTACTGCCTCGTTTTTGAACTGTTACTGTCTAACCTCTCCTCAGATTTTTAACTATATCTGGAGTTATAGAACTCCGATTCAAGCAACATTTATGTCGGTGGAAAGATAAGACATGAGGATACAAGTTCTATATTTGAGGAGAACCCAGTTCTGCCTCTAAGATAGTCAAAATCGCTCATCAACAAACACTTGGACTGTTACTGTCCGTTTTTTGAACTATTACTGTCTAACCTCTCCTTGGATTTTTAACTATATCTGGAGTTATAGAACTCAGATTCAAGCGAAATTTGTGTCGTTGGAAAGCTAAGACATGAGGCTACAAGTTCTATTATTGAGGAGAACCCAGTTCTGCCTCTAAGATAGTCAAAATCGCTCATCAACAAACACTTGGACTGTTACTGTCTGTTTTTTGAACTGTTACCGTCTAACCTCTCCTCATATTTTTAACTATATCTGGAGTTATAGAACTCCGATTCAAGCAAAATATGTGTCGTTGGAAAGTTAAGACATGAGGCTACAAGTTCAATGATTAGAGGAGAACCCAGTTATGCCTCTAAGATAGTCAAAATCGCTCATCAACAAACACTTGGACTGTTACTGTCCGTTTTTTGAACTGTTACTGTCTGACCTCTCCTCAAATTGTTTACTATATCTGGAGTTATAGAACTCCGATTCAAGCGATATTTATGTCGTTGGAAAGATAAAACATGAGGCTACAAGTTCTATGATTCGAGGAAAACCCAGTTCAGCCTCTAAGATAGTCAAAATTGCTCATCAACAAACACTTGGACTGTTACTGTCTGTTTTTTTAACTCTTACTGTCTGACCTCGCCTCCAATTTTTAACTATATCTGGAGTTATAGAACTCTGATTCAAGTAAAATTTGTGTCGTTGGAAAGCTAAGACATGAGGCTACAAGTTCTATGATTTGAGCAGAACGCAGTTCTGCCACTAAGATAGTCAAAATCACTTATCAACAAACACTTGGACTGTTACTATCCGTTTTTTGAATTGTTACTGTCTAACCTCTCCTCAGATTTTTAACTATATGTGGAGTTATAGAACTGCGATTCAAGCAAAATTTGTGTCGTTGGAAAGCTAAGACATGAGGCTACAAGTTCTATGATGAGGCGAACCCAGCTCTGCCTCTAAGATAGTCAAAATCGCTCATCAACAAACACTTGGACTGTTACTGTCCATTTTTTGAACTCTTACTGTCTGACCTCTCCTCAGATTGTTTACTATATCTGGAGTTATAGAACCCCGATTCAAGAGAAATTTATGTCGTTGGAAAGCTAAGACATGAGGCTACAAGTTCTATGATTTGAGGAGAACCCAGTTCTACCTCTAAGATAGTCAAAATCGCTCATCAATAAACACTTGGACTGTTACTGTCCAACTGTTACTGTCCGTTTTTTGAACTGTTACTGTCTGACCTCTCCTAAAATTGTTAACTATATCTGGAGTTACAGAACTCCGATTCAAGCAAAATTTATGTCGTTAGAAAGATAAGACATGAAGCTACAAGTTCTATGATTCGAGGAGAACCCAGTTTAGCCTCTAAGATAGTCAAAATCGCTCATCAACAAACACTTGGACTGTTACTGTCCGTTTTTTTAACTCTTACTGTCTGACCTCTCCTCAAATTTTTAACTATATCTGGAGTTATAGAACTCCGATTCAAGCAAAATTTGTGTCGTTGGAAAGCTAAGACATGAGGCTACAAGTTCTATGATTTGAGGAGAACGCAGTTCTGCCTCTAAGATAGTCAAAATCACTTATCAACAAACACTTGGACTGTTACTATCCGTTTTTTGAACTGTTACTGTCTCACCTCTCCTCAGATTTTTAACTATATCTGGAGTTATAGAACTGCGATTAAAGCAAAATTTGTGTCGTTGGAAAGCTAAGACATGAGGCTACAAGTTCTATGATGAGGCGAACCCAGCTCTGCCTCTAAGATAGTCAAAATCGCTCATCAACAAACACTTGGACTGTTACTGTCCATTTTTTGAACTCTTACTGTCTGACCTCTCCTCAGATTGTTTACTATATCTGGAGTTATAGAACTCCGATTCAAGCGAAATTTATGTCGTTGGAAAGCTAAGACATGAGGCTACAAGTACTATGATTTGAGGAGAACCTAGTTCTGCCTCTAAGATAGTCAAAATCGCTCATCAATAAACACTTGGACTGTTACTGTCCAACTGTTACTGTCCGTTTTTTGAACTGTTACTGTCTGACCTCTCCTAAAATTGTTAACTATATCTGGAGTTATAGAACTCCGATTCAAGAAAAATTTATGTCGTTAGAAAGATAAGACATGAAGCTACAAGTTCTATGATTCAAGGAGAACCCAGTTTTGCCTTTAAGATAGTCAAAATCGCTCATCAACAAACACTTGGACTGTTACTGTCCGTTTTTTTAACTCTAACTGTCAGACCTCTCCTCAAATATTTAACTATATCTGGAGTTATAGAACTCCAATTCAAGCAAAATTTGTGTCGTTGGAAAGCTAAGACATGAGGCTACAAGTTCTATGATTTGAGGAGCACGTAGTTCTGCCTCTAAGATAGTCAAAATCACTTATCAACAAACACTTGGACTGTTACTATCCGTTTTTTGAACTGTTACTGTCTCACCTCTGCTCAGATTTTTAACTATATGTGGAGTTATAGAACTGCGATTCAAGCAAAATTTATGTCGTTGGAAAGCTAAGACATGAGGCTACAAGTTCTATGATGAGGCGAACCCAGCTCTGCCTCTAAGATAGTCAAAATCGCTCATCAACAAACACTTGGACTGTTACTGTCCATTTTTTGAACTCTTACTGTCTGACCTCTCCTCAGATTGTTTACTATATCTGGAGTTATAGAACTCCGATTCAAGCAAAATTCATGTTGTTAGAAAGATAAGACATGAGGCTGCAAGTTCTATGATTTGAGGAGAACCCAGTTCTGCCTCTAAGATAGTCAAAATTGCTCATCAACAAATACTTGGACTGTTACTGTCTGTTTTTTTAACTCTTACTGTCTGACCTCTCCTCGAATTTTTAACTATATGTGGAGTTATAGAACTCCGATTCAAGCGAAATTTATATCGTTGGAAAGCTAAGACATGAGGCTACAAGTTCTATGATTTGAGGAGAACCCAGTTCTGCCTCTAAGATAGTCAAAATCACTTATCAACAAACACTTGGACTGTTACTATCCGTTTTTTGAACTGTTACTGTCTAACCTCTCCTCAGATTTTTAACTATATGTGGAGTTATAGAACTGCGATTAAAGCAAAATTTGTGTTGTTGGAAAGCTAAGACATGAGGCTACAAGTTCTATGATGAGGCGAACCCAGCTCTGCCTCTAAGATAGTCAAAATCGCTCATCAACAAACACTTGGACTGTTACTGTCCATTTTTTGAACTCTTACTGTCTGACCTCTCCTCAGATTGTTTACTATATCTGGAGTTATAGAACTTCGATTCAAGCGAAATTTATGTCGTTGGAAAGCTAAGACATGAGGCTACAAGTTCTATGATTTGAGGAGAACCCAGTTGTGCCTCTAAGATTGTCAAAATCGCTCATCAATAAACACTTGGACTGTTACTGTCCAAATGTTACTGTCCGTTTTTTGAACTGTTACTGTCTGACCTCTCCTAAAATTGTTAACTATATCTGGAGTTATAGAACTCCGATTCAAGCAAAATTTATGTCGTTAGAAAGATAAGACATGAAGCTACAAGTTCTATGATTCAAGGAGAACCCAGTTTTGCCTCTAAGATAGTCAAAATCGCTCATCAACAAACACTTGGACTGTTACTGTCCGTTTTTTTAACTCTTACTGTCTGACCTCTCCTCGAATTTTTAACTATATGTGGAGTTATAGAACTCCGATTCAAGCAATTTATGTCGTTGGAAAGCTAAGACATGAGGCTACAAGTTCTATGATTTGAGAAGAACCCAGTTCTGCCTCTAAGATAGTCAAAATCACTTATCAACAAACACTTGGACTGTTACTATCCGTTTTTTGAACTGTTACTGTCTAACCTCTCCTCAGATTTTTAACTATATGTGGAGTTATAGAACTGCGATTCAAGCAAAATTTGTGTCGTTGGAAAGCTAAGACATGAGGCTACAAGTTCTATGATGAGGCGAACCCAGCTCTGCCTCTAAGATAGTCAAAATCGCTCATCAACAAACACTTGGACTGTTACTGTCCATTTTTTGAACTCTTACTGTCTGACCTCTCCTCAGATTGTTTACTATATCTGGAGTTATAGAACTCCGATTCAAGAGAAATTTATGTCGTTGGAAAGCTAAGACATGAGGCTACAAGTTCTATGATTTGAGGAGAACCCAGTTCTGCCTCTAAGATAGTCAAAATCGCTCATCAATAAACACTTGGACTGTTACTGTCCAACTGTTAATGTCCGTTTTTTGAACTGTTAGTGTCTGACCTCTCCTAAAATTGTTAACTATATCTGGATTTATAGAACTCCGATTCAAGAAAAATTTATGTCGTTAGAAAGATAAGACATGAAGCTACAAGTTCTATGTTTCAAGGAGAACCCAGTTTTGCCTCTAAGATAGTCAAAATCGCTCATCAACAAACACTTGGACTGTTACTGTCCGTTTTTTTAACTCTTACTGTGAGACCTCTCCTCAAATATTTAACTATATCTGGAGTTATAGAACTCCGATTCAAGCAAAATTTGTGTCGTTGGAAAGCTAAGACATGAGGCTACAAGTTCTATGATTTGAGGAGAACGTAGTTCTGCCTCTAAGATAGTCAAAATCACTTATCAACAAACACTTGGACTGTTACTATCCGTTTTTTGAACTGTTACTGTCTCACCTCTGCTCAGATTTTTAACTATATGTGGAGTTATAGAACTGCGATTCAAGCAAAATTTGTGTCGTTGGAAAGCTAAGACATGAGGCTACAAGTTCTATGATGAGGCGAACCCAGCTCTGCCTCTAAGATAGTCAAAATCGCTCATCAACAAACACTTGGACTGTTACTGTCCATTTTTTGAACTCTTACTGTCTGACCTCTCCTCAGATTGTTTACTATATCTGGAGTTATAGAACTCCGATTCAAGCGAAATTCATGTCGTTAGAAACATAAGACATGAGGCTGCAAGTTCTATGATTTGAGGAGAACCCAGTTCTGCCTCTAAGATAGTCAAAATTGCTCATCAACAAACACTTGGACTGTTACTGTCTGTTTTTTTAACTCTTACTGTCTGACCTCTCCTTGAATTTTTAACTATATCTGGAGTTATAGAACTCCGATTCAAGTGAAATTTATGTCGTTGGAAAGCCAAGACATGAGGCTACAAGTTCTATGATTTGAGGAGAACCCAGTTCTGCCTTTAAGATAGTCAAAATCGCTCATCAATAAACACTTGGACTGTTACTGTCCAACTGTTACTGTCCGTTTTTTGAACTGTTACTGTCTGACCTCTCCTAAAATTGTTAACTATATCTGGAGTTATAGAACTCCGATTCAAGAAAAATTTATGTCGTTAGAAAGATAAGACATGAAGCTACAAGTTCTATGATTCAAGGAGAACCCAGTTTTGCCTCTAAGATAGTCAAAATCGCTCATCAACAAACACTTGGACTGTTACTGTCCGTTTTTTTAACTCTAACTGTCAGACCTCTCCTCAAATATTTAACTATATCTGGAGTTATAGAACTCCGATTCAAGCAAAATTTGTGTCGTTGGAAAGCTAGGACATGAGGCTACAAGTTCTATGATTTGAGGAGCACGTAGTTCTGCCTCTAAGATAGTCAAAATCACTTATCAACAAACACTTGGACTGTTACTATCCGTTTTTTGAACTGTTACTGTCTCACCTCTGCTCAGATTTTTAACTATATGTGGAGTTATAGAACTGCGATTCAAGCAAAATTTGTGTCGTTGGAAAGCTAAGACATGAGGCTATAAGTTCTATGATGAGGCGAACCCAGCTCTGCCTCTAAGATAGTCAAAATCGCTCATCAACAAACACTTGGACTGTTACTGTCCATTTTTTGAACTCTTACTGTCTGACCTCTCCTCAGATTGTTTACTATATCTGGAGTTATAGAACTCCGATTCAAGCAAAATTTATGTCGTTGGAAAGATAAGACATGAAGCTACAAGTTCTATGATTTGAGGAGAACCCAGTTCTGCCTCTAAGATAGTCAAAATTGCTCATCAACAAACACTTGGACTGTTACTGTCTGTTTTTTTAACTCTTACTGTCTGATCTCTCCTCGAATTTTTAACTATATCTGGAGTTATAGAACTCCGATTCAAGCCAAATTTATGTCGTTGGAAAGCTAAGACATGAGGCTACAAGTTCTATGATTTGAGGAGAACCCAGTTCTGCCTCTAAGATAGTCAAAATCACTTATCAACAAACACTTGGACTGTTACTCTCCGTTTTTTGAACTGCTACTGTCTAACCTCTCCTCAGATTTTTAACTATATGTGGAGTTATAGAACTGCGATTCAAGCAAAATTTGTGTCGTTGAAAAGCTAAGACATGAGGCTACAAGTTCTATGATGAGGCGAACCCAGCTCTGCCTCTAAGATAGTCAAAATCGCTCATCAACAAACACTTGGACTGTTACTGTCCATTTTTTGAACTCTTACTGTCTGACCTCTCCTCAGATTGTTTACTATATCTTGAGTTATAGAACTCCGATTCAAGCAAAATTCATGTTGTTAGAAAGATAAGACATGAGGCTACAAGTTCTATGATTTGAGGAGAACCCAGTTCTGCCTCTAAGATAGTCAAAATTGCTCATCAACAAACACTTGGACTGTTACTGTCTGTTTTTTTAACTCTTACTGTCTGACCTCTCCTCGAATTTTTAACTATATCTAGAGTTATAGAACTCCGATTCAAGCAAAATTCATGTTGTTGGAAAGCTAAGACATGAGGCTACAAGTTCTATGATTTGAGGAGAACCCAGTTCTGCCTCTAAGATAGTCAAAATCGCTCATCAATAAACACTTGGACTGTTACTGTCCGTTTTTTGAACTGTTACTGTCTGACCTCTCCTCAAATTGTTAACTATATCTGGAGTTATAGAACTCCGATTCAAGCAAAATTTATGTCGTTGGAAAGATAAGACATGAAGCTACAAGTTCTATGATTCGAGGAGAATCCAGTTCTGCCTATAAGATAGTCAAAATCGCTTATCAACAAACACTTGGACTGTTACTGCCCGTTTTTTGAACTGTTACTGTCTGACCTCTCCTCAGATTTTTTACTATATCTGGAGTTATAGAACTCCGATTCAAGCAAAATTTATGTCGTTGGAAAGCTAAGACATGAGGCTACAAGTTCTATGATTTGAGGAGAACCCAGTTCTACCTCTAAGATAGTCAAAATCCCTGAGCAACAAACACTTGGACTGTTACTGTCCGTTTTTTGAACTGTTACTGTCTAACCTCTCCTCATATTTTTAACTATATCTGGAGTTATAGAACTGCGATTCAAGCAAAATTTGTGTCGTTGGAAAGCTAAGACATGAGGCTACAAGTTCTATGTTGAGGCGAACCCAGTTCTGCCTCTAAGATAGTCAAAATTGCTCATCAACAAACACTTGGACTGTTACTGTCTATTTTTTTAACTCTTACTATCTGACCTCTCCTCAAATTTTTAACTATATCTGGAGCTATAGAACTCCGATTCAAGCAAAATTTATGTCGTTGGAAAGCTAAGACATGAGGCTACAAGTTCTATGTTTGAGTAGAACCCAGTTCTGCCTCTAAGATAGTCAAAATCACTCATCAACAAACACTTGGACTGTTACTGTCCAACTGTTACTGTCCGTTTTTTGAACTGTTACTGTCTGACCTCTCCTCAAATTGTGAACTATATCTGGAGTTATAAAACTCCGATTTAAGTGAAATTTATGTTGTTGGAAAGATAAGACATGAGGCTACAAGTTCTATAATTTGAGGAGAACCCAGTTCTGCCTCTAAGATCGTCAAAATCACTCATCAACAAACACTTGGACTGTTACTGCCTGTTTTTGGAACTGTTATTGTCTGACCTCTCCTCAGATTTTTAACTATATCTGGAGTTATAGAACTCCGATTCAAGCAAAATTTGTGTCGTTGATAAGCTAAGACATGAGGCTACAAGTTCTATGATTTGAGGAGAACCCAGTTCTGCCACTAAGATAGTCAAAATCGCTCATCAACAAACACTTGGACCCTTACTGTCCAATTGTTACTGTCTGTTTTTGAACTGTTACTTTCTTACCTCTCCTCATATTTTTAACTATATCTGGAGTTATAGAACTCAAATATATAATTTAACATCGAGACATCAATTCATAATCGACTTTAAAACAACTCATAAGACCATGTTTAGAATATCTTACCCGATACGAATCAAGATCTCGATCCCTCCTTTTCTTTCTAATGACAGCCGACCCTCCCCTCTTCTCTTCTTGTTCAATTTTTTCTTGTTAATCCCTTGCCTACCAATGTTTATTTTTACCTATAACCCTAAATCTTGGATGGGTTCTTTAAATTTGGTGTTTCTCTCTTGATCTGTAAAAATAGATACCAAAACTCCCTCTCTTCTTTCTTCACGATAGTTGCAGATCTGTTTTTGGTAAGAAGAGTAGTATTTATGCTCTATAATTATTCTTATTTGCATTTAGACCCCATTTTCTTTAAATATATTCGTTTTGCCCCCACTTCTTTATAGTTTAATTTATTTTCTCTAATTTAATCCATCCTTGATTATCTCGGGATTTACACTATCTATGGATTAGGATATGAATTTATTCATGTGGAAAAAAAATGATATTAAGATTTTACTATGGGCTTGTGTACCCAAATAAATTCTTATGAGAAAGGTTTTTCATAATTTGTAAATTACGGTGAAAAATACTCCCAATTAAAATTGATGAATATTTAGAATAACTTTGAGAATTTTCTGATCAACTCCTCATATTTTAATATCAACCTTGCTTATAGGTCCAACATTCTATACCAAAATATTAATCATTAATTCTCATGAATTAAATTTTTATTAGTTATTGAAATATTGGCCAAATTTCATGGATTCAGTAAACTGGTTATTAAATCTCAAAATACATACAAATACATATTTTGAATTTTCACATGGAAATATTAAACAATATAATTTTTATATTTTTTTAGAGATTTAGCCGTATGCATTTAAAACTTTTTGATTAATTAATTTTTTTTATGTTTTATAATTTTCCTTTTTTATCTATTTAACAAATATAAAAGAAAAAGTAATTAAAAAAAATGCAACACACACATTCTCCTTATTACTATATTTTTACTTACACACCCCACAATTACATGTTTACAACCCACAAAAACTCAAAATTTAACAATAGTTTAAACACATACTAAAAAATTAGAATTTGCAAAATGATCCTTCAAAAGGTTAGGAAGCATGTTGGAAAGACTACAAAGAGCTTAGGAACCACACTAGAAAGCTTCCGGGAATGGCAGAACAGCGGCAGCGCGTGGTCTCTATAAGCCATCACCACTAGCGGCGCGTGGGCTCATATCTTAAAAGGAAAATTCTAGTGGATTTGGGATGGCTTCCTTTTTTCCTCCTCCCAGTATTGATAGTGAGTGTCGACTTACCTGTAAAAAAAGACCCACACACAAAGTAGTTGACTTTATCCATATATTTGCTTCTCTCTTTCACTTTTCATACAAATCTGTCAAGGTAGAACTAGGCTTCATTCTTGATGGTGGAGGTTATTAGTCCCTGCCAGTGTGAAGAGGAAGGGTGTTGACTATATGGGTTAGGAAAGCCAGAAGAGAGGCTGTCGTTTTGGTTGAAAATGGAAAGAGGCAGTGGTGAGGGGAAATTATGGGGGCTAATATTGGCTTGGTGGCTGGCGTTGATTACAACTAGAAGAAGCAGTCGTAGGTATGAGAGAAGGCATTGATGTGGTGGTTTGGGTGGATGGTGTGTTTTTTGTTGGTAATGGTTCAACCAATATAGGTGACTGTTTATGGGGGGTTCCAGACCAGATAAAATGGTGTTTTTCTTGCCCTTGTAACTAAGGACTATCTCATAGGAAAAAGAGAAAGATAGGTCTGTTAGGTTTTTGGTAGAAAGGCTTGGGGTGGAGTTGAATGGGTCTCTGCTATTGCCGATGACAGTGATGGAGAAGCTAGTTCGGGAGATGGAGGTTGTGGAGGAAAAAAAAGAGGCATTTGTGTTGAAAGATTGAGGATGGCTGAAAATTCAAGACTGCACAATTGATCCCATTACTAATACTACTAGATGAGTGAATTATTTTGCACTTCTTTAGGTTGAGAAAGAGGGTCACATGTTTGGTGTTGGTTTTAGTATTTGGGTGAGTGAGTTGTGAGTGAGAGAGGATGTGAGAATTTTTTATTTTTTATTTTCTGGTCTCCTCTGTAATTTCTCCCTAAATTTCTAAAATTTCTCTTTTAAATTTCTCCCCTTCTCTCTTTGTGTGTGTAACTAATTCTATTTATAGGTGAAAGTTTTCTTTGGCTTGTAGGCAAAGTAAACTAAGATCAACCATTGAATTTCAAAAATAAATTCCAATAATTCATTTGATAACTTAGAGGCAAAGCAAAGAAAAATAGACCTTTGAATTAAGAGAATGATTGTAAATCATTTGATTAAAAAAGATGGGTTGTGAGAGGGTTTTCAATTTTCAAATTGGTCCTCTCCCCTCCACAATTACTAATACTATATTTTTATATTACATATCCTTAACAAAAGTAATACATTAGGAGTTTACTAAGCATTTTATGTGTAAGAAAGTCTTGTTACAACATCAAATTTATATGAATATGTTAAAGTATAATTTAATAAAATATAACTTTGTATACTATGTCTTATATTCTATTTAAGATTCTTATAAATCTACCATAAAAGGTGTCAAAATAATTCATAACGCAGTCACCTTATTCTAGTATTATTAATCCTTATGATTCCCTTTTTCTATTTTTCGATCAATTTAATAAGACTTTGTTAGTATTTATTAATTTCATTAGATATTCCTAGCTATTCGAAATCAAATACCATTAACATCCATAAATCTCATTCCACATTCATTGCCATCCCAAATTCAGGTGTCGTTAGCCTCGGCTAATCTATGTATACATTCTCGGCCATCCTAATTCGGATGTCATTAGACTTTGCTAATCACAATGTACATTTCCAACCTTCCTAATTCTGATGTCATTAGCATTTGCTAATCTCAATATACATTTTTAGTCGTCCTAACTCGAATACCATTATCCTTTGTTAATCTCAATATAAATTCATAGTCATCTCAATTTGGATTCCATTAGCCAAAGTTAATCTTACGATATAGTCTTGGTCATCCTAGTTCATATGTTGTTAGTCGAAGCTAATCTTACGATATATTCCTAGCCATCCCAATACAAATGTCATTAACCGAAACTAATCTTAACACTCCAACATATTCATAATAGTTTACTTATTACTAACTACTTTAAAATTGCATCACATTTAAGAAATAGAATCACGATTTCATCAATTTAAATAAAAAGAAAGTCGCTTACTTGCTCATCTTGTGGTGCGATCTCCTCCAATGGAAGATCCAATACTTGTCACTTCTCCTAGTTCATAAAGAAACCTTTAAGTTATTCTTTTTTATACACATGGTACATGTGCATACATGTCAATTTGTTTCATCACAATGTATAACAATGTATTTTCAAGGTTAGTGTACTAGTATACTAACGTTCAACCATACCTTTATTCACAGTATTAGATTTCATTTCTAAAAAGGTATTCAAACAATGTATATGGTCCATATTCATATATCCCAATGGTTTTCGCATACATACTTTATGTTATTGGTTTCACATCATAATATTAACTTATACAAAAGTTAAGACATTGATAATTTACATATTTAACCCTTTCTTTAATTTTTTTTTTTTTGTCATACCCCATACCTCTCTATATAGTCATGACATACTTGCTCTACACATCCATATTCATATAATTATGTTAGCATAATCTTTTATATAACATCATTAATTGGTTTTATAATGTTAAGGTGTATTTAATGTTACCATTAATGTCTCTTTTTCCAAGTTCATGCATGGACTTTAATTAATGATTCTCTATCAAGATTTTTTTTCTTGCATTTAGCGTGCCTTAGTGACACGACCAAAGAGTTGATGTCTTCTCCCAAGTATAGGAGTGTCAAAGTAATAAATAACCCGGCAAGACCAGGGTCGAACCACAGGGAGGTTAACTGTATAAACTACAAATAAAGAAATAGATAATAACAGAAAAGGAGTTGAAGAGAGCTTCGGGATGTGATGTTGATATAAGGATTAAACAAGGATAAAATAATTGTCAAGGTTAGAGGATCCACTAATGGTATTTCAAACAAGTATAGTATAAACTCTTTTTATTACTCAATTGGAAACCACACACAAAGGAGGTTCCACTTGGATTATAAATTGTTAACATGATTGCATTAGTTATCTTATTCGAATAATGCTAATACTTGTAAATGTTGTCAGGTATTCATGATTATAATTTATGTTAACAACAAATCAAGTTCCTTTCATAGCACAGGTGTCGGTTATATCATACGGTTGGGCTATGAAAGTGCCAAGTATTTGTTGTACCAAGGGTTATTCAACATAAATCTAGATTAACTATTTAACAAGCAAAGTATTAAAAGTGAACAAGATAACAAATACAAAACATGTTAGTATCAAACAGTAAAGTCCATGTTGAGTTTATACTATACTTATTCTTACACAATTAGTGCAACCTTTTTACCTTGACATAATAAACTTAGCTAAACATAATGAAAGAGAGAAACATAAATAAACAAGATAAGAACATAAATAAGATATAAGTTAACTAAGTAAAGAAAAGGAAATGAAAAGCATAAACAAGAGATTAATATAAACAAAATTTAAGCATTACAAAAATATAAAGAGAGAGAGCAAGAACATGATCTTGATCTGAAAACCAAGATGCCTAAATGCATGGCAAATGCCTCCTTTTATAGGCCAAAATTTGGAACTATTGATTTGATGACTAATTGTTGAGTGGGTGGCCACATCTTGACTTGGTGACAATCCTTATCTTCTTGTCTGAACAAAACATCATTGCTAACGTCAGCATTTGAACTAATTTTCTTCATGAAAGTTCTAGGAAATTGTCTCAGCTTTCCAACAAAAAAATAATCGGTGCATTTGGACTTCTAGAACTTAAGATATGGGCTGAACACTGAATAGTGTCTGGGCTGTAGGACAGATTCCGACTTCTCTGTTGTTGCTAAGATTTGGACTTCCAAACAGCAGAATTGAGTCTTGGACTCCCCATGAATGTTTTAGGCCTATGTCTTAGCTTTCTAGCCATATAAACCAAATTGAAATCCAAGATCTACAACTCCAAATATGACCCAATGACTGAACAGTGTTCCAGTTTAGACTGAACCAACATCTCTTTTCTAAGCTTAACCCTCTCTTTGTCTTCTCAATTTCAGTAGTTAAACTCATCAATCAATCCTTTGATTTATGTGATAGGCCTGCATTTAAGATGAATATATACCATAAATTAAAGGTATCTTATAGTATCAGACTTATTATTATAAAACTTGCTTTAGTTAAGCAGTTATTGATACTTCAAGTGCAAAATGATGATATAAAACCTTGATAAAAATGCACTTTTAAATACTAATCACTTAGACTTTTTCACAACATCCCTTTTAATGTATTATAGCATATACATCATTATCAACAAAATTCTCTAGTCTTTTAGGTTTTGTTCTAAGACAATTAATTTCTAACAAAGGATATTCATCATCATTGAATATATTGATAAACACCTATATGAATCATTTTCTTTCAAATTTCTTCATCATGGACAAAACATAGGCCATTCATACACAAGAATTATGTTGTTTTCTCTTTATCTCCCTAGCATGGCTGAATATAGGCTTATGATAAACAAGTATCCTATTTGTGTTTTCAATCCAAATTCTCTTATTCTAATCTACATTAACAAGATATAATTTGTTCCACGCAATCAAACTTAAATAATACAATTAAGTAAATTCAATATCAATAAAATTAAGGCACTTATGGTAAGGTATTTTGATCAATAACAATTCATCACAATGGTATAAACAACTAAAACATTCATTGTATGTCCAAACATTTAGGAACAATCTTTCCCTTCACCCATGTGTTTTCTTGGTTGAATATATGGGTCGTATGTTCACTTCCATTTCTTCACTATTTCTGAATATTAAGGTCATTTTCCAAGGTTTTTAACTTTCTATTTGACATAATCATGTAATTTTTCTATTTCCTCCAAATTGTTTCATGAACCCTAATTGAGAAAATCTAAAATTTCTTAAGTTTACTTACAAAAAATGCCTTGAAGATGATTAATATTCTTCTAACTTTCTTTTTTTGTTCTCTTTGATGTTCCTTCTATAGCTTATCCTTTCTATATCTTCTACTTCTTTTATTCTTCCTCTAAATCCACCCTACAAGGTTTTTCTCTTTATTTCGTGATGTTATTTCAAGGTCTTATCTCAAGGTTTCAAACTAATCCTTTCATTTTATTCTCTCTTTAGGGAAAAGGTTTGACATGCAATAGAAATGGTGAGGGAGTGTCTATTATGGGTGAAAAAGATGGAGTTTTTGTTCTCTTCACACTGTCAGCCCTCTTTTAAGAGAAAGGCTAAACCTTTCCTTTTCACACTTTAATCATTTGCTTTATGTAGTTTTAAAATTACCCCCTTTTTTGTTACAATTTAGTCCTGGTTAATTTACTAGACTTTCAGTTTCACCTCTTAATAAGTATGTTTACTTGTACAAGCCCATTCATTTATTTCAATTTGTTCTTAACCATTTATAAATTTTTATTTTCTAGAAAAGTTTCAACTAGGATTTACACCCTTTCAATCCATTTACTATGTTGCAATCTTTATAAATTCTGCCATAAAAATACAGCCCCTTGCACCCTTTGTTAATGCTTTAAAATCAAGCAAGAAAAGGGAACCCTTTCAAGTCATTTTTCATGCTGCAAACTTTGTATTGTTAGCACAAAGGTCATTGTGCACCTATTATTTATTTGTTTTTGATGATAACAACATATTAAATGCATTATATGTGTATGTCAAGGTATTGTTGTTGCATGATTTTTTTCTATATCAAATTGAGTTTTAGACTCGGATGCAAACTAGACTTAAAGATGCCTAAGCTTAATTTTAATGTAGTCAAGTCTTTATGAAAATTAATCTTGCATCATAAAATGAATATCATCCACAAATACTTTTATATTGTAGAAATTCATTATTCAACTTATTTTTATTGCCAAAACTTATGTAGTGATCAATACCTATTTAAAATCATTTCATCATGTACTTTAGTATTTTCATTTAAATGAAGAGCATTGTCTATTATCTATTTGTTTCTAGAAAAATTAATCACATGTGTTCTTAGACTTTTATCTACTCTTAACTAAAGTAGCAAACTTTTAATTTTAGGAGAAGAGTGTTTTATACGAAGTTGTTTGTAACAACTATTTTTCTCTTAAAATATGTGTTCTAGTCATTTCTAATAAGAAGAAAAACACTTTGAGGAGAAAAAAATTCTTATTCCTTTCTTCAAGTGTGTGTAATGGTTAGATTGAGATTTTTCCTATAAATACCCAATTTGTTTTCATGTAAAATCTCTCCCACACTCCTACTCTTTTACAATCTTACATACTTGATGCTTTAATTTTCTAAAAGCTTTTATTGCTCATTTCATTCTCTTAAAGCTTTAAATTTTATATTACATCAAATAAATTTTTCATTTCCTTGAGTTAGATTACATCTCTATAAAGACTTGAGCTTAATCTTTGTAATATTCTCTTGTGTAAGGATTGAATATCTCTTGTGAGATAAATATTATCTGTGAAAGTGTAAGTGGCACTTGAACCACTTAGCTTTATCCTTTGGGTGTGAGCCAAAAGGAGATTTCAATCTTAATCCTTGAAAAAGATTATGTGTAAGGTTTTCTAATCTTTAGCCTGTAAGTTAGGTGATAGGTTTGCTTCTAAACCTGTAAAAGAATTGAGTTTGATCTTAAGCATGTACGAGGATTGAGTTTAATCTTGAACCTGAAAAAAGATTGTGTAGTAGGTTTGACCCTTGGCCTATAAAAGAATTGGGTTTAATCTTAAGCCTAGAAAAAGATTGTGTAATCGGTTTGGTCTCACCAATTAAGAACATTGTGTGTGATAGTGAACACTTGAATGAAAGTTCAAGAAGTGGAGTAAGTAATTGTCTGAATCATTATAAAAACTAGTGTGTTTGCCTCTCAATCTCAATTTACTTGTGAATTAATTAATTATGTATTATTGTTGTTATCAAATCTGAAGAGATAAAAATGTTCTTAAATAGTGTTTGTATATTTTTGCAATCTTGAAGTAAGTAAAGGTTGATTTTTAAAGTGCTAGAATTTTTTTATAAAGCCCTAATTCTCCCCTTTATTAGACTTTTTAAGTCTTTCATATAAAATCTACCAAAAAATCATAGCCTTTTATACCCGTTGTTAGTGTTAAAAAAATCAACCAAAATGTATCCTTTTCATCCCATTTTTCTCATTGCAAAACTTGTACAAACATGCCAAAAATATATATCCTTACATCATTTGTTTTACTACACATTCTTTCGAAAGGACACAACCCCTACTTCCTTTTATCTTGCTATAGAAACATACCAAAAGTACACCCTTATAGCACATATAATCGTTGTACAAAACCATAAAAGGATGCCTCTCTCCCCTACCATTTTTCTTGCTATAACTTTATACATTCAGTTACTACAAAACCATAGTCATTACACCTTATTTATAGCTACAAGTTGAAGCCAAAATCACTCATATTTGTCTATAGAAGAAGCTACAACCAAACCGTAAAGACACCCTTTTGAAGCCTTGAATCTTACTGCATTTATATGATTGAAATAGTTGGCTCATATGAAGTACATAAAGAGCTCGATGACCAAGATTGTTGTTAAAGAATCAAGGGCATGATATTGCAAAGGAAAGGAGTTCTAAGTCCTTTATTGAGGTCTACAAAAAAGGATATAGCTTATGTAACATCCCCATATCCGGGATAAAGCAATGATCTCATGTTAACTGATAAACAGAGTGATTAATTATTTTTTTCTATATCTATTCATGGTGTTTGTATTAAAGTCAACCAAAATTTCGACGGAGTCTCCCCTATACCGGGAGATCCCAAGTTATCAACATACGACCTGTTTACACTTCTAATATACCGCATCTCCTAACTCTATTCAACCCAATCATCCTGGGTCTCAATCCCACAAACATCATCATTCATATCAACCACAATGTTTATGATATGCATTGTACAACAATTATCATTATGGATTGATAAAGATATAAACATACATACATGGAACATGGTTATACAAACTACATAATTAAATTAATCTATTCAAGTTTAAACATCAATTATACAAATTGAGTTATATAAAAGTTGTAATATTACCAAATACAAGGGTATACTCTGATTAGTACTTAAAAGTGCATTTTTATCAAGGTTTTATATCATCATTTTGCACTTGAAGTATCAATAACTCCTTAACTAAAGCATGTTTTATAATAACATATCTAATAATATAAGATACCTTTAATTTATGGTAAATGTTCATCTTAAATGCAGGCCTATCACATAAATGAAAGAATTGATTGATGAGTTGAAGTACTGAAATTGAAAGGACAAAGAGATGGGCAAATTTAGAAAAGAGATGATTGGTGCAGTCCAAACTTGAACACTGTTCGGTAATCGGGTCATATCTGGAGTTGTAGATCTTGGATTTAGGTCCATTTTATATGGATGGAAAGATAAGACATAGGCCTACAACTTTCATGTGGAGCCCAAGATTTAAAAAGGCCGTTTTCAAGTCCAAATTGCAGCAACAACAAAGAAGTCCGAATCTGTCCTGCAGCCCAGACACTGTTTAGTGTTCAGCCCATATCTCGAGTTCTAGAAGTCCAAATGATCTCAACTTTTTACCCTGGAAAGATGAGACAATTCTCTAGAACTTTCATGATTGAAGTTTGTTCAGATTATGACGTCATCAATGACGTTTTTGGCAGACAAGAAGATAAGGATTGTCACCAAGTCAAGATGTGGCCACCCACTCATCAATTAGTCAACAAATCAATAGTCCCGAATTTTGGCCTATAAAAGGAGGCATTTGCCATGTATTTAGGCATCTTGGTGTTCAGATCAAGATCATGCTCTTGCTCTCTCTTTATATTTTGTAATGCTTAAGTTTTGCTTGTATTAATTTCTTGCTTATGCTTTTCATTTCCTTTCCTTGTTTATTTATGTTTCTTTCTTTCATTATGTGTTGCTAAGTTAATTATGTCAAGGTGAAAAGGGTACACTAATGGTGTAAGAATAAGTATAATATAAACTTAACATGGACCTTAATGTTGGATACTAACATGCTTTATATTTGTTATCTTGTTCACTTTTAATACTTTACTTGTTATATGGTTAATCTAGATTTATGTTGTATAACACTTGGTACAACAAATACTTGGCACTTTCATAGCCCATACTGTATGGTATAACCGACACCTGAGCTATGAAAGGAACTTGATTTGTTGTTAACATAAGTTATAATCATGAATGCCTGACAACATTTACAAGTATTAGCATTATTCGAATAAGATAACTAATGTAATCATGTTAACAATTTATAATCTGATTGGAACCTCCTTTGTGTGTGGTTTCCAATTGAATAAAAAAGGTTTATACTATACTTGTTTGAAATACCATTAGTGGATCCTCTAACCTTGGCATTTGTTGTTATCATTATTTAATCCTTACGTTAATCTTCCATCTCAAAGTTCTCATCAACTTCTTCTTCTTCTTTATTATTATTATTATTATTATTATTATTATTATTATTATTGTTGTTGTTATTGTGTTGCTGTTAACTATAATTTATACAATTAACCTCTCTGTGGTTCGACCCCGGTCTTGCCGGGTTATTTATTACTTCGACACTCCTGCACTTGGGAGAAGACATCAATCTTTTGGTCGTGTCATACTCCCTAAGACCTAAATTACAAAAAGTGAACCTAAGTTAGAATCTACTCTTGTCGTGCATGCGATGATCCTGAAAACAAAATACATATTATTGAAATATGAATATTAAAAAATAAAGCAATACAAATATCCAGCAATTTTAAAAAGGCAAACATGCATTCATATTTTATTCACTTCTTCCTTTTGGTTTTCATTGGAAACTCTTTCTCCTTCAACTACTAAAAACCAAATATCCAGCAATTTTAAAAAGGCAAACATGCATTCATATTTTATTCACTTCTCCCTTTTGGTTTTCATTGGAAACTCTTTCTCCTTCAACTACTAAAAACCAATTCCTCTTCCATTATCAACCTCCATTCAAGATCTCATAAGTCCATCCATGATTATTTCCGCTTAACACATTACTGATACCAATTTCACTGTTATCATCATCACCCCGTAGGAGTCGATGCAAGGTGATCCCCTTACCCGGGATCCTAACATACACTAAATGTATGCTAGTCAATACATGGTGATCCCCTTACCCGGGATCCTAACATACACTAAATGTATGCTAGTCAATACATGGTAGACAATACATGGTGATCCCCTTACTTGGGATCCTAACATACACTAAATGTATGCGCGATCCCCTTACTCGGGATCCTAACATACACTAAATGTATGCTAGTTCACGCCCCAAATCACACTTCTCATATTTCCTTTGTCAATGATAATTTCATCACTTGGCAATTCACACAATAACTGTTCACCTTGAATACACATACATTCAGAATACTATCCAAAATATCGACATCATTACACAAACTTTCCTCCTTTCTCCTAATATCCAACGTTCGGTAATTCACATCTCACATCAATAATATATTAAATCATAGAATTTAACTAGAAAGTATAGATGCGGATCACCTACCTACAGTAGAAGCTCTACTGGTGCTACCGCTGCACAACGCCTGTGGTCCCTCCTGATAATCACAGCATAATCTTATAAGTGATCCTTATTCAAGGATATATTTCATACTAACCATATTAACAACCAATACATATATTTCTTTCAATTAATCCTTTATTTATATTTTATGTTCTCTCATTTTATCTATTTAAATCATCATTCGTTGTCCAACCATGGTTATCATTCTTTTCTTTATATTTAAATTGTTACTGTTTAAACCTCGAACTGTTACTGTCTGACCTCTCCTCAGATTTTTAACTATATCTAGAGTTATAGAACTCCGTTTCAAGCGAGGTTGGTCGCGTTGGAAAGCTAAGACACGAGGCTACAAGTTCTCTAAGGAAGGAGAACCCAGTTCTGCCTCTAAGACAATCAAAATCGATCCTCAACAAATATTTGGACTATTACTATCTTGTTTTTGAACCGTTACTGTCTGACCTCTCCTCAGATTTTTAACTATATCTAGAGTTATAGAACTCTGTTTCAAGAGAGGTCGGTCGCGTTGGAAAGCTAAGACACGAGGCTACAAGTTCTATGAAGGAAGGAGAACCCAGTTCTACCTCTAAGATATTCAAAATCACTCCTCAACAAACATTTGGATTGTTACTGTTCAACTGTTACTGTCTTGTTTTTGAACCGTTACTGTCCGACCTCTCCTCAGATTTTTAACTATATCTAGAGTTATAGAACTTTGTTTCAAGTGAGGTTGGTCGCGTTGGAAAGCTAAGACACGAGGCTACAAGTTCTCTGAAGGAAGGAGAACCCAGTTTTACCTCTAAAATAGTCAAAATCGCTCATCAACAAACATTTGGACTGTTACTGTCTTGTTTTTAAACCGTTACTGTCTAACCTCTTTTCAGATTTTTAACTATATCTAGAGTTATAGAACTTCGTTTCAAGCGAGATTAGTCTCGTTGGAAAGCTAAGACACGAGGCTACAAGTTTTTTGAAGGAAGGCGAACCTAGTTCTGCCTCTAAGATAGTCAAAATCGCTTCTCAACAAACATTTGAACTGTTACTGTCCAACTGTTACTGTCTTGTTTTTGAACCGTTACTGTCTGACCTCTCCTCAGATTTTTAACTATATCTAGAGTTATAGAACTTTGTTTTCAGCGAGGTTGGTCGCGTTGGAAAGCTAAGACACGAGGCTACAAGTTCTCTGAAGGAAGAAGAACCCAGTTCTGCTTCTAAGACAGTCAAAATCGCTCCTCAACAAACATTTGGACTGTTACTGTTATTTTTTTGAACTATTACTGTCTGACCTCTCCTCATATTTTTAACTATATCTGGAGTTATAAAACTCCATTTCCAGTGAGATTAGTCTCATTGGAAAGCTAAGACACAAGGCTACAAGTTCTCTAAAGGAAGGAGAACCCAATTCTGCCTCTACGATAGTCAAAATTACTCATCAACAAACATTTGGACTGTTACTGTCTAGATATTGAACTGTTACTATCTAGACATTAAACTGTTACTGTCCAACTATTACTGTCTAGGCATTGAAATGTTACTGTCTTGAACTTTTACTGTCTAGATATTGAACTGTTACTGTCTTGGCATTGAACTGTTACTGTCCAACTGTTACTGTCTAGATATTGAACTGTTACTGTTCGACCTCTCCTCAGAGTTTTAACTATATCTAAAGTTATAGAACTCCCTTTCAAGCGAGGTCGATCGTATTGGAAAGCTAATACACGAGGCTACAAGTTCTCTAAAGGAAGGAGAACTCAGTTCGGCCCCTAAGACAGTTATAATTGCTCATCAACAAATCAGACTTACTGCCCTACAGGGTCTGTCATGACCCAGTCTCGGTTAATAACCCATAACTGGAGTTCTACAGCTCTAAATTGAGCAAGACCAATTTCCTTAGTTAGCTAACATCCAAAACTACAATTTCTATGAGAAACCTGGTTCTAATTCCCTTATCCTCCTATCCAAAATCTTACCGAAAGTCAGGAGACGAGTCTATCCAGAATTGTCACCCCCCTTCCCTTCACACATAACTTTCACAACTACATTTTCTGGGTAAATTATCATGGATTCACGTCCCCAATCATACCACACATTAATTAACTTAATTTTAACAACAAATATTTTCCCCCAATTCAAGTCTAAGAACCCTAATCTATAATTCACAAGAAGACATCAATTCATTATCGAATTTGAAATGACTTATAAGATCATGTTTAGAACACCTTACCCGGTACGAATTAAGGTTTTGATCCTTAACTAGTTGAAGATTTTCAACTCCCTCATTTCTTATCTAATGACAGTCGGCCCTCCATCTTCTCTTCTCGTTCAATTTTCTTGTTAATCATTTGCCCACAACTATTTATTCCATCTATAAACCCTTAATCTTTGATGGGTTCTTGAAATTTTGGTGTTTCTCTCTTGATTTTGCAAGAATGGATACAAAAACTTCCTCTTTCTTTCCTTACGATTGCTTCAAGTTTTTGGTGAGAATAGGAGTATTTATGCTTTATAATTTTTCTTATTTGCATTTAGGTGCCCACATCCTTTTTTTTTCTTTTTATAATTAAGTTATACCTCTTTTCATTTCTTATAATTTCACCCCACAACTTTTAGTTTAGTTTATTTTCTTTAATTTAATCCAACCCTCAACATTTTCGGGTTGATTTATAATGTCTCAAAATATTTCATCTAGAAACTTATATCCAAAAATTTCCGAATTCCCGTTTTTATTTAACCATATGCATGAATTTCTTCACTTTTATTTCTCATTTAGTTAGTTTGCAATCTAAGCAACCTTTATTTTTTCCCGGGGTTTACAGTTTAAGGGGAGAGGACAAGCTAAAACAAAGAAAAAAAAAGAGAAAGGGAAAAGAGAAGAAACATAAAGGGAGAAAAGGAAAAGAAAAGAAAATCAAAGAGAGAGGCCATTGATAAACTAAAATGAGAGAAGATACATAAAAAGACAAGAGAAAATAAAAGGGATAGAAATGAAGAGACATAAGAGAAGAAAACAAAAAAAATAAACAAGTTGATAAGATAACAATATACACTCCTACTCTTTGCAGTGACAATAACATCACTAAGGAAAGGAAAGGTATAGAATAATAACAGAGATTCTTGTTGCAACAACAATAACAATAACAACAACAACAACAACTACAACAATAACAACCTTACCAAATGAAGGAGCTCTTAAAGTTAGTTGAAAAGGTTTGGAAGAGGTTTTGACAAAGTTGACAGAAAAAAAATCAGTGGTGTGCCCATGAGTTTTGTCTCAGCAACCATTGAAGGTGTTTTTCAAGTATATTCAATTTTTTTCTTTCTTAATGTCTTTGACTTAATTGATCGTTAGGCAAGAGCATCGTTTCTTTGAAATGATTCCTTTTATGTTTTTGTAAGAAATCTAAAAGAATGACTAGAGTTGAAATAGGACTATACTGCCTTGTTACTTTATAATGTTTGATTTTATGTTGTTTCTTCAATATTTCTTTTAGGTTGTTTACTTACTCTTTATGATTTGTAAAAGTATAGAATAAGAACATCATACTTGAGGCATTTGTTTTATTTTCTGTCTATCGAATGTAAAGATTACATATATCATTGGAATGGGTTATATCAAAAAATAAATTTCATGTTCTTTAGTTTATGGCTTGATAAAGATAAGAAAGAAAAGAGTTTAAACCAATATAAACTTGAGTTGTAATAGTTAGGTCAATGAGTTTCTTGGTTTTAGACATCGACGTAGACCTAACACATGGTTTTTAACCTTAAAAGAAATTTTGTCAAGTCCTAATACATAATTATAAACTTGTTACAATACCTATTAATTTTTTAAAGAATGATAAAAATACAATTTTTATTTAATTATAAAATATACATGAAAATTTTTAGAATTTAATCATATGCACACAAATAGAAATATATTTTTGTATTTTTTCTGAAATTTTAAAGAAAAATAGATATATTTAATACTTGATTAGTATCTTATGGTGTAAGTTCATAGTCCAAGTATTAAACGAAATGGTTGAGAAACATGCGACAGACCCATAAATAATTTTAACATGATCCTTGAATTTTTTAGAATTTTTGAAAATCATTTGGAGTTTGTTTGGCAATGGGTCAGAAATACAAAGGAGAAAAATGCATAATCAAGGCTACAAACGTGTTTGCCAAACATGTTGTAAGGGAAGAAAAATGGATATTTTTTCTTGCAAAATTTGGACGAGCCAAACAAGGCCCCAAATTGATGGAAATCGATCAAACGAGGCAAAAACATATTTTTTCATAAATTTCAAATTGAAACGGATCAAAACTCAAAATTTGTCAAGAACACAAAGAACTTTCAACATAAACCCAGAAACGCAAATTCTATTTCAGACCATATTTTGCAAAATCAAAGACATAAGGACATGTAAAATCATCGTTCAAGTAAGATTTGAGGCTGAATCATCACAACAAACAACCAATCATCTTAATTATTTGATTTTATAAAAAATACAAATCAAGAACCAAAGATTGAATGCTAAGATTTGAGTGTTTTTAAGCCTTTAAGATCCTAGATTAATGATCAACAACCTTGTACACAAGTGAAATAACCAACAATTGATCGAAACGAGATGGAAATCATGGACCCAAAACAATCTTCTTTGGATGAATGTGAAACCCAGAAGCCCAGAATTTGCTAAGATCTAGAAAATGCACCAAAACCTAGAATAAAGGCCTAAGGCCTATTCATACAAGTCACATACATTTATGTGCACATGTTTAAGCTTTCAGAAACAACAATAAATATGTAAACCTTAAAATGCAGAGGATTTAAAGCCTAAAATCTACTATCAACCTACAAACATGCATATATACTGTTTTCATCAATCCAAAAGCTCATTTAGCATAAAAAACAACATCAAAATGACCTATATGAACTTCCAAAACTGAATAAAAACACCATAATGGCCAAACATTGCTTGCTATATATCCCATTTTTGCATGTAATCATCAAATCATAACATATGCTTTCCATGCATCAAGAACAAGTATTTGAATATCAAAAGCATATCATTAATCATTTATTAAACATTATAAAAAACCAGATTAACAATAAGAATAAACAATCATATTACAACTTAAAACATGGTCGATTCAATTCAAAAACATCATGAAAAACACTTGAATGAATTAATTAAAGCTTAAAATGAAGAGGTGAGGGGTATTCTCAATGAGTTTTACCCCTCCATCAAGTTGAGTAATATACCTTCAAGAGATGATTACAACTAGTTTCTACCTTTTTTGTTTGATTTGAACATATTCCAGTAGCCATTTTCAAGCAGCTTTTGATCTCTTTCTTCACAATATCTTTTTCCTTTTTTCTTTTTTTTTTAATATTTGATTTATTTTCTCTACACGTTTCTTCTCTTTTTTATGTCTTTTTCACCACTCCAGTCCCTCTTTCAAGCTTCAAAAGACATCCCTTTTATAGCTTTCAAAGGGCAGGTGGTTGTAAAACCATTTGTGGGTTTGAATATGGTTTTTCAAAACTAGATCATAGGGGATTCTTTCTAATTTTCCCTTTGATCTATTAGGGGACCACTATGCTCTCTTCTTCTTCTTTTGTTTTTCTTCTTCCTAGATATCTAACAAACTTTTGGAACTTTTAAAAAAAGTTAGGAACTTTATAGCTGAAATTTGGCTGGAAATGGTTGATTGGGGGTGCACCTTCCATATATTAATCATGGAAAATAGAAGGTCATTGAAGCGAACCAAGTTGTAGATCTTGTTAGGGATGTTAGTCTTCAACTACGATCAAACCATGCTTGATTTGGTGGCTTATAGCCTTCTCACCATCCATCCAAAATTAGGTGTAACACTGTCAAATTTTACTGAACTAGACAAGGCTATCATGGGACAAGATGTTGAGGACTTCCACGTGGCAAGAGGGGCACAAACATTGAAAAAACACAACATAGCTTATAAATAACGCACTATCTAGAAGGTTAAGGGATTAGAGGTGCACTCAAAAGACGATGCTGTGAAAAACATTATTTAAAATAGATAGGGGCTAAACAATGTATTATCTAGAAGGTGAGAGGCTCAAAGACGCACTCATAATATGATAGTGTCAAAAACACTATCTAAAATAGATAGGGGCTAAACAGTGTACTATTTAGAAGATGAGAGGCTCAAATGCATCCTCAAAAAGTGATGTTACGAAGATGTTGTCTAAAACTAAGTGGCTTAAAAGCGCACTTGAAATGATATGCTTTAAAGTTGCATTCACATAACCTTAAAGATATCTCATGATCTCATATTTGAAAATTAGGCTTTCTTTACCCTTGTATTAACAAGAATTATACCTCTAATAGTTTTTCTGTGCTATAAAATATTTGGATCCGTCAAGGATTTTTTCCTTGAACTCCTTGCAAGGATCAATATACAATGTTTTGGGGTTAATATGCATGTATTTTAACTTGAGAAACATATGTCCCTTTTCTTCATTGACTCTATCTCTCAAAGCTTTAATCTTTGTAGCAAGTTTTCACCCTAGCAAGTTTTCACGAACTTTAACTTGTGGACTTGATCTTTAGGAAAGGGATGCTCATTTGATGAGCTCAAATGATCTTTGCCTATTCCATTATATAGGCACTTTTGTCTCATCGTTTGTGATTTTTCAAGGCTCCTATATTTATCATTGTAATTATATGAGTACTACTACTAGGGTGTTAGGACCACCACTTATTATTCACCATATATGCTTTATGATAGCTTTCTTAGTTATATCTTGAGTTCTCAAAAGACATTGGAGGATTTAAATAGCTTGCTTCCTCTTTTCTATCTTTTAGAAAAGGAGTTAGGTAGCCAGCCCTGATGCGAACCCTAGCAGAATTGAATGGAATTCACGAACCCAAGATCTATCTAATCCAAGTTTGCTGAAAATAGGATGAGCTTATCACAATGAAAGACCTGCTCCAAGACAACAAGACTATAAATACCCAATCACAACGCCTACACTTGGAGATGAGAAAAAAAGAGTATAAATTCACAACAAAGATTGGTCAATTCTTTGAAAAGTTGAGTTTAATCAAGAACTAAGATTAACAACCAAAGATTGGCAAAAATCATAATATTATTAGCCAAAAAAGGTATGCTGAAAATTATTCTGAAGAGTATTTATACCCCAAGCTAAAAACCCTAGTTTCCCTAATGGGTCATATATAAACCCAATTAAAATAATAATCAACCTAAGCTAAAACTAGCCCAAACTAATTAAAATAAATAAAATAAACAAGTCTGAAATTCAAACAAGTGTTTTCTCATAAAATAAAGAAAGTTTAATAAACCAACTGATTTAATAAGACAAGTTTGGTTATTTTTGTATTCTGTCTAACAGCAGCAAATCCTAACTTTAAAGGGATGGTTCTCTCTTGTCTTAAAGATTTTAAAGGCGTGCCATATACCGTTGGAAAGGTATGGAAGTCTAGTTTGTAGCCCCACTGAAATCACCTCAAACTTAGACTTGTAGCTCCAGTTATGATAAAAAAAAAAGTAGCGAAAGGTCAAACTGACCGAATCTAGTCTTCTTCTCCCAATCCTTATGTAATGGTCTTGGTTCCACCAACAAGCCTCTCTTGAACATGAATAAGTGATTAGTACTTAAAAGTGCATTTTTATCAAGGTTTTATATCATCATTTTGCACTCGAAGTATCAATAACTCTTTAACTAGAGCATGTTTTATAATAACAAATCTGATAATATAAGACACATTTAATTTATGGTAAATATTTATTTTAAATGCAGGCTTATCACATAAATCAAATAATTGATTGATGAGTTTAACTACTGAAATTCAGAAGACAAAGAATGGGCTAAGTTTAGAAAGGAGAGTTTAACTACTGAACATCATTATGTTATTGGATCATAACTGGAGTTGTAGAACTTGGATTTAGGTCTGGTTTATATGTATGGAAAGCTAAGACATAGGCCTAAAACTTTCATGAGGAGTCTAAGATTTAAAAGTGCCATTTTTGAGTTTAAATGGTAGCAACAACGGAGAAGTCGGAATCTGTCCTGCAGCCCAGATATTGTTCAGTGGTCAGCCCATATCTCGAGTTTTAGAAGTCCAAATGCACCGATTCTTTTTTTTGTTGGAAAGCTAAGACAATTTCCCAGAACTTTCATGAAGACTATTTGTTCAAATTCTAATGTTAGCAATGCATTTTCTACAGACAAGAAGATATGGAGTGTTACCAAGTCATCAACAATTAGTCATCAAATCAATAGTTCCGTCAAGAGGTGGCCACCCACTCAACAATTAGTCATCAAATCAATAGTTTCGTTAAGAGGTGGCCACCCACTCA
Source organism: Populus trichocarpa (assembly GCF_000002775.5). Taxonomy (NCBI): domain Eukaryota; kingdom Viridiplantae; phylum Streptophyta; class Magnoliopsida; order Malpighiales; family Salicaceae; genus Populus; species Populus trichocarpa. Next base: position 9,575,630 of record NC_037295.2, read on the forward strand.
ACAATTAGTCATCAAATCAATAGTTCCGTTAAGAGGTGGCCACCCACTCAACAATTAGTCATCAAATCAATAGTTCCGTCAAGAGGTGGCCACCCACTCAACAATTAGTCATCAATTAGTCATCAAATCAATAGTTCCGTCAAGAGGTGGCCACCCACTCAACAATTAGTCATCAAATCAATAGTTCCGTTAAGAGGTGGCCACCCACTCAACAATTAGTCATCAAATCAATAGTTTTGAATTTTGGCCTATAAAAGGAGGAATTTGTCATGCATTTAAGCATCTTGGTTTTCAGATCAAGATCATATTCTTGCTCTCTCTTTATATTTTTGTAATGCTTAAGTGTTGGTCTCATTAATCTCTTTTTTATGCTTTTCATCATAACTATGTTTTTATCTAGTTTGTTTATGTTTCTTCTCTTCTTAATCATGTTCAGCTAAGTTTATCATGTCAAGGTGAAAAGGGTACACTAATAGTGTAAGAATAAGTATAATATAAACTCCATATGGACTTTAATGTTTGATACTAACATGTTTTGTATTTGTTATCTTATTCACTCTTAATACTTTGCTTGTTAAATTGTTAATCTAGATTTATGTTGTATAACCCTTGGTACAACAAATACTTGATCATTTCATAACCAAATGTATGGTATAACCGACACCTGTGTTATGAAAGGATCTTGATTTGTTGTTAACATAAATTAACATCATGAATACCTGACAACATTTACAAGTATTAGCATATTCGAATAAGATAACTAATGTAATCATGTTAACAATTTATAATCCGATTGGAACCTCCTTTGTGTGTGGTTTCTAGTTGAGTAATAAAAAGAGTTTATACTATACTTGTTTGAAATATCATTAGTGGATCCTCTAACCTTGACAATTGTTTTATATTTGTTTAAATCTTTACATCAATATCACATCTCAAAGCTCTCTTCAACTCCTTTTGTGTTATTATCTATTTTGTTATTTGTAGTTTATACAGTTAACCTCCCTATGGTTCGACCCCGGTCTTGCCGGGTTATTTATTACTTAGACACTCCTACACTTGGAGAAGAAATCAATATTTGGTCGTGTCAAGTTTTTAGCGCCGTTGTCGGAGAGGTAAATTCCTATATAAATTATAATATTTATTTTATTTTCACTTTTCACTTTTCTTGTATCTAACTTTTGTTTCTTTTTCTTTTGTTTTCTTCTTCCATTTTATTCTCTTCCTACATGTGAATGAGAGTTTGGTCATGCATATTAAGTGGTAGACTTTGTAGGGTATCCTCATTATTTTCAGAAAAAATATGGTCGAATAAGATAACCAGTCGCTTCATAATAAGAATAATGATAATAATCGAGTTAGAACACCTAGAGACCATATGAATCCTACAAGAACAAGTGCACCCTCATGTATAGTTTTCCCTCCTGATGCATCTCACTTCAATTTTAAGCCAGGCATTATTCAACTTTTACCTTCTTTTCATGGCTTAGAACTAGAAAATCCATACTTGCATTTGAGAGAATTTGAGGAGATCTGTAACACCTATAATGACTTAAATTGTAGAATGAACATCATCAGATTAAAGCTTTTTCCTTTTTCATTAAAAGATAAAGCTAAAACATGGCTACAAAATCTTAGGTCAGGATCCATTTGTGCTTGGGATGAAATGCAACAATAATTTTTAAAGAAGTTTTTTCCATCTCACAGAACAAACTCTTTCAAAAGACAAATCACCACTTTCACTCAAAAACCAGGAGAAACATTTTACCAATGTTGGGATAGGTATCGAGACTTGCTTAATACTTGCCCTCATCATGGTTTTGAAACATGGAGATTGGTTTCACATTTTTATGAAGGGTTAACACCTAAAGATAGATAAATGGTGGAATTGATGTGCAATGGAACTTTTGAAGATAAAAACCCTAATAAGGCAGAGTTGGGTTCTCCTTCCCTCAGAGAACTTGTAGCCTCATGTCTTAGCTTTCCAACGAGACTAATCTCGCTTGAATTGGAGTTCTATAACTCCAGATATAGTTAAAAATTTGAGGAGAAGTCAGACAGTAACAGTTCAAAAACGAGACAGTAACAGTTGGACAGTAACAGTCCAAATGTTTGTTGATGAGCAATTTTGACTGTCTTAGAGGCAAAACTGGGTTCTCCTTCCTTGAAGAACTTGTAGCCTCATGTTTTAGCTTTCCAATGAGATTAATCTCGCTTGAATCGGAGTTCTATAACTCCAGATATAGTTACAAATTTGAGGAGAGGTCAGACAGTAACAGTTGGACAGTAACAGTCCCAATGATTGTTGATGAGCAATTTTGACTGTCTTTGAGGCAGAACTGGGCTCTCCTTCCTTCAGAGAACTTGTAGCCTCATGTCTTAGATTTCTAACGAGACTAATCTCGCTTGAATCGGAGTTCTATAACTCCAGCTATAGTTAAAAATATGAGGAGAGGTCAGACAGTAACAGTTCAAAAACGAGACAGTAACAGTTGGATAGTAACAGTCCAAATGTTTGTTGATGAGCAATTTTGATTGTCTTAGAGGCAGAACTGGGTTCTCCTTCCTTCAGAGAACTTGTAGCCTCATGTCTTAGCTTTCCAACGAGGCTAATCTCGCTTGAATCGGAGTTTTATAACTCTAGATATAGTTAAAAATCTGATAAGAGGTTAGACAATAATAGTTCAAAAACTAGACAGTAATAGTTCAAATATAAAGAAAGGAATGATAACTGTGGTTGGACAAAGAACGACAATATTAATGGGTGAAATGAGAAAAACGTAGAATATTAAGAAATGACTAAAAGAAAGACTTCTTGGTTGTTGGTATGGTTATTATATAACATATCCTTGAGTGAGGAAAATTTATGAGATAAACCGATAATTTGCAGGAGGGACCACAGGTGTAGAGCTTCTATTGCAGGTAGGTGAATCACACCTATACGTTCTAGTTAAATTCCATGATTTAATATATTACCGATGTGAAATGTGAATTACTGAATGTATGTGTTTTCAAGGTGAAAGGTTGTTGTGTGAATTGTCAAGTGATGAAATTATCACTGACAAAGAAAATATGAGAAGTGTGATTTGAGGTGTAAACTAGCATACATTTAGTGTATGTTAGGATCCCGGGTAAGGGGATCACCACGTTTGGACTAACATACATTTAGTTTATGTTAGGATCTCGGATAAGGGATCAAGCATGTATTGGCTAGCATACATTTAGTGTATGTTAGGATCCCGGGTAAGGGGATCACCATGTATTAGCTAGCATACATTTAGTGTATGTTAGGATCTCAGGCAAGGGGATCATTTTGCAACGACTCCTACGGGGTGATGATGATGATACCAATGAAATTGGTATCGGTAATGTGTTAAGCAAAAATAATCATGTTTGATCTTATAAAGTTTGAAATGGAGATTGATAGTGGAAGAGGGAACGGTTTTTAATAGTTTAATAAGGAAGAGATTCTAATGAAAACCAGAAGGGAGAAGTGAACAAAATATGAAAGCATGTTACACTGTTGAAATTGTTAGATATTCGTGTTGTTATATTTATTGTGATATTCACCTTTCAATAATATGTATTTTGTTTCAGGATCATCGCATGCACGACAGGAGTAGATCCTATCTTATGTTCCCTTCTTGTAATCTAGGTTCTAGGGAGTATACCCTTGTATTTTGTAAACATGAAAATGTTTGTATAACTTAATTTGTATAATTAATGTTTAAACTTGATTGAATGAACATAACTCTATAGTTCATATAACCATATTTCATGTCTATGTATTTATATGTTTTTATCCATCCATAATGATATTTTGTTAAATAATGTATATCATAAATATTGTGGTTGATAGGTGTGAGAATATTTGTGGAATTGAAACCCAGGATGATTGGGTCGGGATTAAGTTATGAGATGCGAGTTATTAGAAGTGTAAACAGGTTACATGTCGATAACTTGGGACCTTCGGGTATAGGGGGGACTTCGTCGAAATTTTGGTAGATTTTAATACGAAGACCATGAATATGTATATAGAAAAAAAATTTAATTGCTCTGTTTTTTGGTTGACATGAGATTGTTGTTTTTATCCCGAAATGGGGGATGTTACAGTTTATTGTCATATCCCACATCGACAGGTGAGGGATTGGTAGCTGGCCTTATTAAGAGTGTTGGTTACTAACTTATCATAAGCGTTTTGGGGCGTCAGGCTCAGATGTGGGCTCGCGTCACCAAGAACAAAATCATGAGGGCGGTAAGGCCCAAAGCGGACAATATATGGCAAGTTGGGTCGGACTGTTACATTTGGTATCAGAGCCGACCTCACCGGCTGTCCGGTTGTGCCGATGGGGTCGTCGGGCTCCTTAAGGGGGGTGGATTGTCATATCTCACATCGGCAGGTGAGGGCTTGGTAGCTGGCCTTATTAAGAGTGTTGGTTGCTAACTTGTCATATGCGTTTTGGGGCGTCAGGCTCAGATGTGGGATCGCGTCACCAGGAAAAAAACCATGAGGACGGTAAGGCCCAAAGCAAACAATGTATGGCAAGTTAGGCCGGGCTGTTACAGGGTGTGTCAATAGCTGCATTTTTAGAAGGCAGTCAAATTTTGGGGGTCGTACCCAAAGCTTTAGCAAAAGGGGACATCATTGGAAAAACAATTGGAGAGGAACTACAGGTCTCCACAATGTCTGATCGATTGAATGCAATATTTAACCATGCTGACGCCTTCATTGCCTTACCAGGTAGTCTGACCACATTGGAAGAGATCTTTCATATTTCCTCTTAGGACCAACTGCACATTCACCATAAACCTATTGGTTTGTTAAATGTTAATGGTTTTTATGATAATTTGTTGTCTTTTCTTGATCAAGCTGTGGAACAAGAATTTCTAACATCTTCGGCACGATAAATCATAATCTCTGCTGCTACTGCTGAACAATTGATTGACCAACTACAATCTTTCATCCCTGTAATTGATCCCTCCATGAGTCGCATAAATTGGTCAACTAAGAAAAGCTGTAAAAAGCATAGATTAGATTTGAGCCTTCGTTTGTGAAACCTTGTGTCTTTTGGTTTTATTAATAGCATATTATTTTGTTTTGTTATTTCTTATATTTGTTTAAGTGTGTTTCAGGTTTGTCAGTGTTCGTTGTTTCAGGTAATGTCTTCTATACTCTATATTTCTACCTTAGAACAATGAGGACAATATCTCGTTTTGGTTGGGGGGAGAGGGTAGTAGTTGACACAAAAAAAAACTAACTAACTAACTAACTGCTTTTGTTTTTAATAAAACCATTTCACAAAACTGTTATTACTAGGATGACCGAGTAAGGGAGAATTTTATTGACTCTTGAGATGCATCTTAGTAAACATTTTCCAATGGTTATTTGCAATAATCATAACAAGGTCTATCACTACTTCTCTTGAAATATTCAAGTTTACAAACTCTCGTATTGCTATCACTTGATTCTGCTCTTATACTCATTTAACAAGTATTCTTAAACCATCATTTTCACACATACACTTTAACATATGATTGTGGGTTGCACATTGGATTATTACATTATTTATGTTCTTTTGTTAAAGGTAATAAATAAGGGAAATGGATAGTATATAATTTGCAAAAAAAAAAAACAAATTGATAATATTGATGATAATAAAAACATAGATAAGTTTGGTTTCGTAGCCTCCCTAACCTAAGCAATTAAGCCTGAAAGGGTGTTTTAACACCTAATACCCTAAAGTCAACTGACTTGGGAGCTATTGGCCCAATGCTTATTACATGGGTTAAGGAGAAAAGCTTAAGGGAATCAAACATTGCATTATCTACGTATCAGTATCTGCAACCCGAGTTATTAAGGTCGTAGGGGTGTCTCAACACCTAATGCCCTAAGACCAACTGGTCTGGGAGTCATTAGCCGAAAGCTTGTTACATGAGTTAAAGATGCATTGTATTTTAAGTTATATGTATATATATTTAAAAAAAAGAAAAAAAAGATAATAATCCCAACCCAAGGAAGTAACCTTAGAAAAACATTAGAACATAATATTGTTTTGTTCCAATAAAAGCCCCATCATCTATGTTTTCATACAATGAGCACATAAAAAGAAGGTTTATTAATATCTTGTTTAAGAAGTATAAAGCAGATAAATAAATCTAATGAGAGTTTGTTTATTTGGATAGATTAATGGAAGTTGAATGATGAATGTCTTGCTTTGTGGAACTTGCAAATTGTTTTTCTATTTTAACGCTTTGATTACTAGGGACTAGTAATAAGCTGGTTGGGGGGTGTGATTAGTACATAAAAGTGTATTTTTATCAAGGTTTTATATCATCATTTTGCACTTGAAGTATCAATAACTCCTTAACTAGAGCATGTTTTATAATAACAAGTTTGATAATATAAGATACATTTAATTTATGGTAAATGTTCATTTTAAATGCAGGCTTATCAAATAAATCAAAGGATTGATTGATGAGTTTAACTACTGAAATTCAGAAGACAAAGAGAGGGCTAAGCTTAGAAAAGAGATGCTGGTTCAGTCCAAACTGGAACATCATTCGGTTATTGGATCATAACTAGAGCTGTAGAACTTGGATTTAGGTCTGGTTTATATGTATGGAAATCTAAGACATAGACCTAAAACTTTCATGCGGAGTCTAAGATTTAAAAGTGTCATTTTCGAGTTCAAATGGTAGCAACAACGGAGAAGTCAGAATTTGTCCTGCAGCCCAGACACTACTTAGTGTTTAGCCCATATCTCGAGTTCTAGAAGTCCAAATGCACCGATTCTTTTTACATTGGAAAGTTGAGACAATTTCTCAGAACTTTCATGAAGACTATTTGTTCAATTTCTAATGTTAGCAATGCATTTTCTACAGACAAGAAGATAAGAAGTGTTACCAAGTCAAGAGGTGGCCACCCACTCAACAATTAGTCATCAAATCAATAGTTCTGAATTTTTGCCTATAAAAGGAGGCATTTGTCATGCATTTAGGTATCTTGGTTTTCAGATCAAGATCATGTTCTTGCTCTCTCTTTATATTTTTGTAATGCTTAAGTTTTGATCTCATTAATCTCTTGTTTATGCTTTTCATCATAACTATGTTCTTATCTAGTTTGTTTATGTTTCTCTTCTTAATCATGTTCAGCTAAGTTTATCATGTCAAGGTGAAAAGGGTACACTAATGGTGTAAGAATAAGTATAATATAAACTCGTTATGGACTTTAATGTTTGATACTAACATGTTTTGTATTTGTTATCTTATTCATTCTTAATACTTTGCTTGTTAAATGGTTAATCTAGATTTATGTTGTATAACTCTTGGTACAACAAATACTTGATCCTTTCATAACCAACTGTATGGTATAACTGACACCTGTGTTATGAAAGGATCTTGATTTGTTGTTAACATAAATTAACATCATGAATACCTGACAATATTTACAAGTATTAACATTATTCGAATAAGATAACTAATGTAATCATGTTAACAATTTATAATCTGATTGGAACCTCCTTTGTGTGTGGTTTCCAGTTGAGTAATAAAAAGAGTTTATAGTATACTTATTTGAAATACCATTAATGGATCCTCTAACCTTGACAATTGTTTTATATTTGTTTAAATCCTTACATCAATATCACATCTCAAAGCTCTCTTCAACTCCTTTTCTGTTATTATCTATTTCTTTATATGTAGGTTATTTATTACTTCGACACTCCTACACTTGGGAGAAGACATCAATCTTTTGGTCGTGTCAATAAGATTAATCACGACTTGCTCCTCATTATTTAATAACCTCTTGAAGTCCACCTTAGCCCATATATCTTGAAGAAGTCCATTGAAGGCCTCTTTGAACCTCTTAGCTCTAAGTCTTGTAACTGGACCAACTGAAACCTTCAATGGATCATTTGGTGCTTGGATCACATAATCCCCTCTCTCCTCAAAAGAATTCGACCTTGAATCATCACCTACATCAAAACAAGAAAGATCAGCAACATTGAATGTATCACTAACATCATACTCACCTGGTAGATCCACTTTATAGGCATTATCATTAATCCTTTCTATGTTTTGAAAAGGACCATCTCCTCAAGGCATCAACTTTGATCTCCTTTGTTCAGGGAACCTTTCCTTCCTCATATGCACCCAAACCCAATCATTTGGTTCAAATCTCACCAATTTTCATCCTCTTTTAGTCTTGTGTGCATATTGTTCATTTGTTTTTCTATATTTGTTGCCGAATCTTTGAATGTAAATCCTTTACCACCTATGCTTTTTGAGTACCATTAAGACTAACCCTTTTATCCACAGGTAAATGAATCAAATCTAATAGTGTCAAATGATTAAAACCATAAACAATCTCAAATGGTGAATAATTAGTAGTAGAATGTACACTATGATTATATACAAATTCAATAAATGACAAACAATCTTTCTAATTTTTAAGATTCTTTTGAATGATAGCCCTTACAACTGAGTTAAAATTTGGTTAACAACTTTAGTCCGGCCATCTGTTTGTGGATGACAAGTAGTAGAATATAAAAGTTTAGTCCCTAACTTACCCCACAAAACCTTCCAGAAGGAACTTAAAAACTTAACATCTCGATCTAACACAATGCTCCTAGGAACACCATGTAGACAAATGACCTCTCTAAAGAATAGGTCAGCTATATTTGTTGTATCATCAGTTTTATGGGAAGCAATGAAATGTGTCATCTTAGAAAATCTATCCACAACAACAAATATAGAGTCTCTTCCTTTCCTAGACCTAGGTAGACCCAAAATAAAATCTATAGAAACATCAACCCAAGGTTCTTTAGGAAAAGGTAAAGGTGTGTATAACCCATGAGGCATTACTCTAGACTTAACTTGTCTACATGTTATGCACCTATCACAAATTTTTTACAAATCTCTTTTCATGTTAGGCCAAGAAAAGTGTTCATGTCAAACATCCAAAGTCTTAGCAATTCCAAAATGTCGCTTTCCTTACAAGCAATTCACGTAAAGAACAATGAGGCACACATAATTTATTTTCCTTAAACAAAAATCTGTCATGCCTAAAAAACCTATCTTTGGCCGAAACTTTGCACTCATTATATATAGAACCAAAATCATTATCATCAAGATACAATTCTTTAATATACTCAAATCCTAAAAATTTAGTATTCAGAGTATTAAAAAGAACATACCTTCGCAACAAAGCATCTACAACCACATTTTCCTGATCTTGCTTGTACTTAATTACATATGGGAAAGTTTCAATAAACTTAATCCACTTAGCATGTCACCTATTTACCTTACCTTAACCCTTTAAATGTTTTAATGACTGGTGATCGGTATGTATAACAAACTCTCGGGGCCATAGATAATGTTGCCAAGTTTCCAATGCTCTCAGTAATGCATACAACTCTTTGTCATAAGTGGGATAGTTAAGAGCTGCACCATTGAGTTTCTCACAAAAATAAACAATAGATCGTTTCTCTTGCATTAGAACAGCTCCAATACCTATTCCTGAAGCATCACATTCAATCTCAAAAGCTTTATTAAAATCAGGTAAAGATAGTAATGGTGCCAAAATTAAACTTTGATTTTAACAAGCTAAAAGCACTTTCTTGTTCTTCACCCCACTTGAACCCTACAGATTTCTTAATGATTTCAGTTAATGGAGAGGCTATTGTACTAAAGTCTTTAACAAACCTCCTATAGAAACTAGCCAAACCGTGAAAACTTCTAACTTATGTTATTGATTTTGGTGTATGCCATTCTTGAATAACCTTAACCTTAGCCTTATCCATCTCTAAACCTTTTGCACTAACAACATATCCAAGAAAAATAATTTTATCCATACAAAAGTCACACTTTTTCAAATTACCATATAAGGATTCTTTTCTAAGCACATCAAGAACTTGTCTCAAATGATCCATATGCTCATCAAACTCTTTACTATAAATAAAAATATCATCAAAGTAAACAACTACAAACTTACCAATGAAAGCACGCAAAACATGATTCATCAATCTCATAAAAGTACTAGGTGCATTAGTAAGTCCAAAAGGCATAACCAATCACTCATGCAAACCATATTTAGTTTTAAAAGCAGTTTTTCATTCCTCCCCTTCTTTCATCCTAATTTGATGGTGACAACTTTTTAAATCAATTTTCGAAAACATTTTAGAACCATGCAATTCATTCAACATATCATCTAATCTGGGAATAGGATGTCGATACTTTACAATGATGTTATTGATAGCCTTGCAATCGACACACATTCGCCAAGTCTTGTCTTTCTTTGGGACAAGAAGCACGGGAACTGCTCTCATGAATGTATCCTTTCGACACCAACTCCTCCACTTGCCATTGGAGTTCCTCCTTTGACTCTTTGAGATTGCTCCTACCGGCCTATTTGGTATAGATGCTCATGGAACAAAGTCGATTTGATGTTCAATTCCCCTAATTAGCGGCAAGCCACTAGGAAGACATCTTTAAATTTCTGTAAAAGAACTTTAACAACACTAGGAACACAGGAATCCAAATCATTAGAGTTAAAGTATGCCTCCTTATACACAAGTAAAATCATAGGCAATTCAGAAAGATAACCATGTTTAAGATCACTAGATTTTGCAAAGAAATTATGGGTTTTCCCCAGTTTTTGTACACACTTCTTTTCTCACCCTTTCTTTCTTCTCTTCACTCTCGGCCTCCCTTCTATTTTTTTCTTTTTGGTCGTGACCCTCCCCTAATTTCCTAAGAGCCAAAACTTTGTCCTCTTTTATTTTCAACTCACGGCTCACTTTATTTTCACTCTTCCTCATATTTTCATAATGTTGTTCGGCTTGTTCTTCCATTTTGGCCGAATCTGAGTGCTCCTCCTTATAGCTTTTCTTCAACTGAATTTGATCTTCATACACTTGTTTTGGTGTTAGTGGGGCAAGTGTATTGTAACAACCCAACTTTTTCAAGGCCAAAATCGATGGAATTTGTTTTTTGGTCCGGTTCTGGATGTTTTTCATTATATCATTCTGCAGATTTATAATTGCATTCCATTCATTAACAATCAATATTCCCATAAAACTGATTCTCAATACACGTGCCCATATTATTATATTTTCGTACTCATAGGTTTACATTACATCATATTGATATACTCACAAATTCACATTCCTATTCTAGTCTCGTTAACATCACGAGTTCATACAAGAGTGTCGAACAACAAGTTACATAATTAGTACTTTCGTTATCATGACCTCATGTAATTTCACAACATGACATCCTCATAAAATGAATACCTTATATGTATATTCATACACATCATATCAACTTGTTCGCACATTCACATCTGTGTTACATTTCAATTTTTCATTACTAGCCTCTATAAAAGGGGTTGGATGACTAATTGAGTGATTAACACATTCGTTCATACGGAACTCATATCACCCATAACATGCGAATATATAGTTCTTTTCAAAATGTGTGAGCTACGAAATGGATTTCCCTACGCATTATGTTGGTATGATGTCCCTGTTACAGCACAAGATAATTTCAAGCATTATAGGCAGTTTAAAGAAACATAATAAAACAATATTAGCGTTACATTTCATTCATAGACCAAAAGAGCATAATTCTATCATTTCTCCTTACTTATGTAAATACCACCATTAATAATTCATCAATTACCGAGGCTAATTACAATACTCAAACCCGATCATTCATCTCAAATATCGTTAGCCAAACTAACATTATTCTCTGTTTAAAGCATAACAATCATAGTTCTTTCGTATACTTAGTATATACGAAACATAGTATACATGAACGCATCAATTCTTGAAACTAACTCATAACTCTCAAATCCGGCTATTGTGAAACCCTAGAAATTTATAATTTCAATATACAGATGTGTAAACCCTCATGTAAACGTAAGACTGAAAGTGGTATGATTTCAATGAGTGATGGAAACCAAGATTAGAAATAATAGAAAAATAATGATATATAATGGAAGGGATGACCTCCATAAAATGAATTTTGGTTTAGAATTCATAAGGACAAAGAAACTGGTAACTTGTTTTGATTGATAAAATAATGAGAAAAATAACAAAATGTTTCTAGGAAATAAGTGAGGTAATAAAGAATATATTATAATAAAGGATAATGCAATGAAAAGGGTAGGACTGAAGGTGCAAGCACCGATTAAAAATCAGTGACGTTACTTTAAAACGGTAATAGGCCCGATAAATAAATAAAGGTGGAAATTATAAAATGAATATATTCCAAAATAATAAAATGACCTTAAAGGTTTAGAAGGATAATTAATATGATTTTATGTGAAGATTGAACAAGAAAATTTGGATCGTTGACAAAAACATCATAAACTGACCAATTTTACATTAGAAAGTAGAGCTCTCAATCCAATCGTCGGATCGGGATGAAATTTTGCATGAAGTCTATTAATATGTTTTCCTACCTTGGTTAAAGATCTCATCCTAATCGGAGTTCGGTAAAGACTAGCGATTTAAGCAGAAATAAACTAGATAGTTTACATGTAAAATAAAATAAAATACATAAAGGCATAAATGAGGGCCAAAATTGTAATTAGAGGAAAATGTGCCTATAAAACAGCAAAGAGGCCACCAGTTCAACAACAAAAAAGTGAGAGACAATAGAGAAAATTCAGCTAGAGAGAAGTGCAGAATTTGGAGAAAACCAATAATGCTCTGGTGGCCATATCTCTGGAATCCACCGTTGGGTCATGCTGAGTTTTTGATATATTATTCTTCTCACTCTCCTCTACTAACAGACCAGAGGGATTTGAAGGAACACAATCCATTTGAAAGAAACCATCATCTGAAATTTCCTGGAAAACAAAAGGAAATACACCTGCAGGGCAGTTTTGGTCGCCAACCGATTTCTCTCTCGTCCACCGTTGGAGCATGTTCATTCTTGGATATGTGGTGCTCTTATATGTTTCCTTCATTATGGACGGTGGAGATTGAAAATGCATTCGCCAGCAAGGTTTTGTTCATGTTGAATAGTAGCTCTCCATTTTCAGGTTAGCTCAGTTTTATTCAAAACTAGAGAGATCCAACCGTTGGATCATTCTGATTTTGAGATATATTGTGCACAAATCTATTATATGTATTCTGACCGTTGGGTTTAAAAAAATTATCAGAGGTTGATGACTTATTGTTTTTTGAATCTATTGCTAGTTTTGGTAAACTTTAGTACGCTTGATTAAATACATGTTTTGATGAAATTAGAATTGTGTGGGTGTAGGTTTTATGGGAGATGTAATGGTAAAATATGTTCTTGTTATTAGTATTATTATAGATTAATTGTGTATTCTTTATATGAGGTGAAGAATGATTATTGTGTAAGAATAGGAAGGAACATTGCTATATGAACATGATGATTGAATAAAAAGCTAACTTGTTGGTTGTGTGGATATAAATGGGGTGGAACCATGAAGAAATTGAAATGAAAGAAATTTTGAAAATAAAACTTATTTAAAGCTAGCCATAAGTATTTTTGGCAAATTGATTAGTTAATGAAGATTGTCATGGATTCCAACTAGTAGGGTGAAATTATTGTTGTGATAATGATCTAAGAATATTAATTGTTAAGGTTTGTCGCATATGTTTAATCGCACGAGAAAGTGAAAGAAAATGAATGGATCATCATTTTGTTGTATTAATAATGCTAAACAAGGATAATAAATATAGTTTGTGTAAATAAATAAATAAATAATAATAATAGGAGAAATCCCAAAAGGGATGAGTTTCTTTATTTTGGTCTAATCTTGCTATATTATAGAGGTAGGGAAATTGTATGAATGTTTTGCTTTGGAATTGGTTTGAATTTGTGATTTAATGATGTCAAATGACCTTGGATAATGTTGTTTTTGCTTGAAAATAAGTTGGAAGTTGAAAAGGATTTCTAAGGGATGAAAATCCTCGTTGTCAAAAATTTTAGCTATAAAAAAGGGCTATTGTGATTGTTGATTTTGAGCCTTAAAAAATAATAATTTAGAGTTGGTTTCTTCATAAAAGTTGTATTTCTATGTTTTAGCCTTTCATAGAGATAAATCACGCCAAAAATTGAGTTTTACAACTTTAGTTATGATTAAAATAATAGATAGTGTTTTGGGTTGGTTAAGCTAAATTGATCGGAATTAGACAATTTTTAATCTTTGCTTGGAATTGTTGTTGAGTGATGGTTTTGATAACAAAATTATAAGAATGAATATAAACATTGAAAATGGGGAAGAGTATGAGATCTTAAAGAAATTCCTTGTGATTGGTTTGAGAATACTAGTTGAATGAAAATTAAATAAAGTTGTGGTGTTGGTTGTATTGCTGATAAAAACTGAATCCCTGGTGGTACAGAGGAAGCTGTGGGGACTGGACAATTGCACGGAGTGGCAGCACATGCACATACTCTAGGTAGGTGCATCGCACCTTGTCTTTTCAATTTGTGTAAATTCATTGATAAATTTCAGAACTTATTGTTTTATTGCTTCGATAAATATTGGAATGAATATGAGTACCTTGCATACATTGGTGTGTATCAACTAGTTATGATATAATTGGAATGGATACAAGTGTCTTACGTACATTGATATGTATCAAACTTGTGATGATATTACTAGAATGAATAAGAGTACCTTGCGTACAACGGTATAGATCAATTAGTTAGAATAAATTGGCTCTTAAAAAGATATTTTTGACACTCTTAAACGGTATGTGATATGGCTAGGGGTTGAGATAAAGAGAAAAGGTTGAATTATGGATGTTGTGTGTAAATAGAAAGGTTGATGAATCTGGACAGATTTGTCTCCTGACTTGTGGAGAGAATTTGAGTAGGAGGATAAGGGAATTAGGATCAGGTTCCTCATAATAATTGTAGTTTTGGATGTTGACTAACGAAGGAAACTAGTCTTACTCAATTTGAAGCTATAGAACTCTAGTTATGGGTCACCAACCGAGACTGGGTCATGACAGACCCTATAGGGCAGTAGGTCTGATTTGTTGAAGAATAATTTCGAGTGTCTTGGGGGAAGAAATGGGTTCTCCTCCCTTCATGGGACTTGTAGCCCCGTGTCTTAGCTTTTTGAAGAGACCAGCCTTGCTTGAAACGAAGTCCTAGAATTCCAGATATAGTCAAAAATTTGAGGAGAGGTCGGAAAACGACCTCTACTGGCAGATTCGGAAAGTCACTAAAGCAACTATTTAGATGCGTTAAAGGGTGAAAATTTGGGTCCTTTCCCTTCGAGGAACATGTGATATTATATCTTAGCTTCGAAAAGAAATGAGCTATGTTCGAAATGAAAATTTGTAATGATAATTATGGTCAGACAAAGAATGACAATATTAATGGATGCAATTAGCATGGACTAGCATACATTTAGTGTATGTTAGGATTCCGAGTAAAGGGATCACCATGCATCGATGCTTATGGAGCATGGACTAGCATACATTTAGGGTATGTTAGGATCCCAGGTAAGGGAATCACCATGCATCGATGCCTATGGAGCATGGACTAGCATACATTTAGTGTATGTTAGGATCCCGGGTAAGGGGATCATGACACGACCAAAGATTGATGTCTTCTCCCAAGTGCAGGAGTGTTGAAGTAATAAATAACCCGGCAAGACCGAGATCGAACCACAGGGAGGTTAACTGTATGAACTACAAATAAAAAAATAGATAATAATAGAAAAGAAGTTGAATAGAGCTTTGAATGTGATATTGATGTAAGGATTAAACAAGGATAAAATAATTGTCAAGGTTAGAGGATCCACTAATGGAATTTCAAACAAGTATAGTATAAACTCTTTTTATTACACAACTAGAAACCACACACAAATGACAAACGAGGTTCCAATCGGATTATAAATTGTTAACATGATTACATTAGTTATCTTATTCGAATAATGCTAATACTTGTAAATGTTGTCAGGTATTCATGATTATAACTTATGTTAACAACAAATCAAGTTCCTTTCATAACACATGTGTCGATTATACCATACGGTTGGGCTATGAAAGTGCCAAGTATTTATTATACCAAGGGTTATACAACATAAATCTAGATTAACCATTTAACAAGCAAAGTATTAAAAATGAACAAGATAACAAATACAAAACATGTTAGTATCAAACATTAAAATCCATGTTGAGTTTATAGTATACTTATTCTTACACCATTAGTGTAATCTTTTCACCTTGACATAATAAACTTAGCTAAACATAATGAAAGAGAGAAACATAAATAAGCAAGATAAGAACATAAATAAGATATAAGTTAACTAACTAAAGTAAAGGAAATGAAAAGCATAAACAAGAGATTAATATAAACAAAACTTAAGCATTACAAAAATATAAAGAGAGAGCAAGAACATGATCTTGATCTGAAAACCAAGATGCCTAAATGCATGGCAAATGCCTCCTTTTATAGGCCAAAATTTGGAACTATTGATTTGATGACTAATTATTGAGTGGGTGGCCACCTCTTGACTTGGTAACAATCCTTATCTTCTTGTCTGCAAAAAACGTCATTGCTAACATTAGAATTTGAACAGATAGTCCCAAGAAAGTTCTGGGACATTGTCTCAGCTTTCCAACAAAACATGAATCAGTGCATTTGGACTTCTAGAACTCGAGATATGGGCTGAACACTTGAACAGTGTCTGGGCTGCAGGACAGATTCTGACTTCTCCGTTGTTGCTACCATCTGAACTGGAAAATGGCACTTTTAAATCTTGGACTCCTCATGAAAGTTTTAGGCCTATGTCTTAGCTTTCCATACATATAAACCAAACATAAATCCAAGTTCTACAGCTCCAGTTATGATCCAATCACCGAATGGTGTTCCAGTTTGGACTGAACCAGCATCTCTTTTCTAAGCTTAACCCTCTCTTTGTCTTCTCAATTTCAGTAGTTAAACTCATCAATCAATCCTTTGATTTATGTGATAGACCTGCATTTAAGATGAATATTTATCACAAATTAAAGGTATCTTATAGTATCAGACTTGTTATTATAAAACATGCTTTAGTTAAGTAGTTATTGATACTTCAAGTGCAAAATGATGATATAAAACCTTGATAAAAATACAATTTTAAGTACTAATCAATTCCCCTATAATGATATTTGTTGTTCAATGTATGTTATATATGTTGTGGTTGTGATGTTGATGATGATGTTTGTGGGATTGAGACCTAGGATGATTGGGTCGTGATTGAGTTATGAGATGTAAATATTAGAAGTGTAAACAAGATATATGTCGATAACTTGGAACCTTCCGGTATAGAGGAGACTCTGCTGAAATTTCAGTGGAAATACTAATCAGATATTGGCTCTTAAAAAGATATTTTTGACTCTCTTAAATGGTATGTGATATGGCTAGGGGTTGAGATAAAAGAGAAAGAGTTAAATTGTGGATGTTGTGTGTAAATGAAAAGGTTGATGAATCTGGACAGATTCGTCTCCTGCCTTTTGGAGAGAATTCACGTAGGAGGATGAGGGGATTAAGATCAAGTTTCCTATAGTAATTGTAGTATTGGATGTTATCTAACTAAAAAAATTGGTCTTGCTCAATTTGGATCTGTAGAACTCTAGTTACGGGTCACCAATCGAGACTGGGTCATGACTGACTCTGTAAGACAATAACGGTTGGACGGTAACAGTTCAATATTTGTTGATGAGAAATTTTGACTATCTTAGAGGCATAACTGGGTTATCCTTCCTCTAATAACTTGTAGCCTCGTGTCTTATCTTTCCAACGAGACTAATCTCACTTGAAACGGAGTTTTATAACTCTAGATATAGTTACAAATTTGAGGAGAGGTCGGACATTAACAGTTCAATGTCAAGACAGTAACGGTTGGACAGTAACAGTCCAATGTTTGTTGATGAGCAGTTTTGACTATTATAGAGGCAGAACTGGGTTCTCCTTCCTTTAGAGAACTTGTAGTCTCGTGTCTTAGATTTCCAATGAGATAATTTTGCTTGAAACAGAGTTCTATAACTCTAGATATAGTTAATAAATTGAGGAGAGGTCGGACAGTAACAGTTCAATGTCAAGATAGTAACGGTTGGACAGTAACAGTCCAATGTTTGTTGTTGAGCAATTTTCACTGCCTTAGAGGCAGACTGGGTTCTCCTTTCTTCAAATAACTTGTAGCCTCCTGTCTTATCTTTCCAACGAGACCAATCTCGCTTGAAACGGAGTTCTATAACTCTAGATGTATTTACAAATCTGAGGAGAGGTCAGACAGTACCAGTTCAATATCAAGACAGTAATGGTTGGACAGTAACAGTCCTATGTTTGTTGATGAGCAGTTTTGACTATTATAGAGGCAGAACTGGGTTCTCCTTCCCTCAGAGAACTTGTAGCCTCGTGTCTTAGCTTTCTAACGAGACCAATCTTGCTTGAAACGGAGTTCTATAACTCTAGATATAGTTAAAAATCTAAGGAGAGGTCGGACAGTAACAATCAAATGTCAAGACAGTAACGGTTTGACAGTAACAGTCCAACATCTAGACAGTAGCAGTTAGACAGTAACAGTTCGAGATTTAAACAGTAACAGTTCAAATATAAAGAAAAGAATGATAACTATGGTTGGACAAAGAACGACAATATTAATGGATGTAATGAGAAAAATGTAAAATATAAAGAAATGACTGAAAGAAAGACTTATTGGTGTTGATATGGTTGTTATAAAACATATCCTTGAGTGAGGAAAATTTATGAGATAAACCTGTGATTTGTAGGAGGGACCACAAGGGTGGTGCAACTGCAATAACAGGGGAGCACGAGTAGAGCTTCTATTGCAGGTAGGTGACTTTCACCTTCCTTTTTAATAACGCTGAATAATGAAATACTTTATCATGAATGTTACCGTATTGTGTTAGTTCAAATATTAGATTGCCAAATGCTTAAATTTTGACAGATGGCTGATTTGCTGTGGCTAATGGCATCCGAATGGATGACTGGATGACCGGGACAAACGATTGATTAGCTTCGGCTAATGGCATCTGAATGGGTGACTGGGACAAATAAATGATTAGTTTCGGCTAATGGCATCTGAATGGATGACTGGGAGAAACGATTGATTAGCTTCGACTAATGGCATCCGAATGGGTGACCGGAACAAACGAATGATTAGCTTCGGCTAATGGCATCTGAATGGATGACCGGGACAAACGATTGATTAGCTTTGGCTAATGGCATCCGAATGGATGACTGGATGATCAGGACAAACGATTGATTAGCTTCGGCTAATGGCATCCGAATGGGTGACCAGGACAAATGAATGATTAGGTTCGGCTAATGGCATCTGAATGGATGATTTGGACAAATAATTGATTAGCTTCGGCAAATGACATCCAAATGGATGACTGGGACAAATGAACGATTAGCTTTGGCTAATGATAAATGAATGATTAGCTTCAGCTAATGGTATTTTAATGGATGACCGGGACAAATGAATGATTAGCTTCGGCTAATGGCATTGGAATGGATGACCGGCAATTCATGTTACCCTTTATGACCTTCCTTGTCATGTAGATGATATCATATTCTGCCAATAACACTTGCTATTCAACTTGACAAGTAAATCTTTTTATAGATATATTTGAGTGGATCTAGTTTGGATATCAACTAGGTTGTACAATACAACATGTACTGCCAAAGCCTTTTTGCACTCCAACTTAAAGCACAACATAGCCTTTCTATCAAAGTTATGCCATTTATTCTTAGTGTAATGAAAGATTGGTGAAAAATTCAGTTTCAGAATTCCTAAAAGTGAAAGGTGTGTTTGTGTAAGTGTGTATTTGCATAGAAAAGTAAAAGAAAACAAGACACATTTTGAATAAAGAAAATGCATGATCTCATTAAAATAAAAGCTCATTAATGAAGGAGATTGTGGCATCCTAAGCTAGAATTTTTTAACAAGATCATAAGGGTAAAACAACAAAGCAAAACGAAGATAAAACATCTTAACAGGCATGATCACACAAGAACAATTAATTTTAAAACACAAAGGGAACATGCTCAGTTTTCTAATTCTTGAATTTCTCCCCATCTACTAGCCACCTCACAAAAGTTCTTGAAGGAATCTCGTTAACTATGTGAATAGACAATTGAGGCAGCATCTCATCCTCCACTTTAACTTTTGTCTCTAGACCCTGCCCTTTATTCTCATACTCTAAAGTGTTAAGAGGTTAGTTATCTTTAGCACTTTATCATTAGATCTTATCACTTTAGCAGGCCTTAAGAAAGTTACTCGAAGTGGTGAGATTGTTAGCTTCTCTTATTCCAGCTCTCTTCCTTTGATTCTTTCCATTCTTGCTTCTTTCTTGATCCTAGCAACCCGTCTATAGTCATCTTTTTTAAGCTTATATCAAAGTCCGAACCTCTGATTAGCATATTTCATCTTCATTAGATTGACCTTTTCCAGCATTCTAGTGTTAGGGTCAAGTTGAAATGGAATTCCATGTTTCAAGAAACAACTAGCAACCATCGTTGCTGCTTTAGAGATTTTTAGCTTTATTAGCACAATATTTTAAGGAACCTGCTTTGTACTCATAATCTCAAAAGCATGAATATTTCCATCCTTACAATCCTTTACTCTAATGAAGGGTACGACCACATTTCTTATCATGGAAATGGTTTATTTGGCTTTGACTGTTACCAACATTTTATTCATGATATACTTCAAGCATTGATGCAATAATTAAGTTAATGCCCTAGCCACATGAATCCAAGGCCTTCCCAATAACATGTTACAGGAAGGATGGATGTCCATCACTTGTAGTGTTACCAAAAACACTTGTGGTCCCACATAAAACTCTATTTCTAAAGTCCCGACTATCTATCTTAGTGAACCATTATACGCCCTTTCCATCATGGCACTCGGCTTCATATAAGATACATCGATAGACATCTCAGGGTCCAACTCATCTTTAGTAAAATAAAGATAATTTAAGGCTTGAATTCTACTTACCAGGTGCTTCATGGTTTTTTTATTGATAACTTGAGGTACATATTCCTTGTTTTGCAACATTTGTAGAGCCTTTTCAATGTGGTTTGAAGCTTAAGATCAAATATAGTAGAGATATCCTAGCAGGAGTTCTTTTGAGTTTTTCAACGACACTATACATTATGTTTCATCAACTTCAGGAACTTGTTAGTTTTTTTTTTCAATGACAGGCTTGTTTATTTCCTTAGACAAGTCAAGTACCTCTTACCTTTAACTTTTCTTTGCATCTCATGCTCTTTAGGGGTAAAGCACCTTCCATTACAAGTCAAGCCTCCGATGTCTGCTTGAAAAACAAGTGTTGGTTATGTGCTTTAGAATGAATACCCATAATTATATGGCAATGCATTATATCTCCCATCACTCGCTACTTTAGGTTTGGACAAAATCAACTTGGCAACCTATTGACAATAAATTGTACCCAATAAACTTTTGTATTCTTATTATGTTTATCAACTATAAGTATCTTTTTGCTCGTTACTTCTTTTGTTTTCAAAGTACCTTGAATTAGCATCTATATCACGTTATTGTGGAAATATTTACATTGATTAATCATATGACCCTTTTTTGGTGATACTTGCAAAAACTCTTATTCATCAGCTTATTCTTGCAACTACTCTTCCTATATCCAACTTTTACAAGCATTTCATGGACCCCATCTAGAGACACCTTAAAGGTCCCTCGAGCCTCTAGTCTGTAGTGCTTTTATAGTTCCACTTCATGTAGCATGATTAGGCAAAGGATTTGTATTCACATTAAGAGCTTAATCAAATGTTATCCATCCTTCTTTGATCAATTATAAGAATTTATTTTTAATGCTTGCAAGTGTTAATATTGTGCCCGACTATGCCTGCATGATATTCACAAGTGAGCTCTAGTTTATACCAATTAGAATAGGGTGGTTATAGTGGTGTGAGAGAAACAAGAACTACTTGTCCAATACTAAGTAACTTCTAGTATGTTTCACTCAAAGGTAAAGGTTATTAGGTGTAATTGTTTTTAGGTCCTTTGGTAATTTCTTCAAGGTCGGTTCTTAGTTTGGTTATTAGTTGGGTTATCTTGTGTTTTAGGAATTTTTATAGGAAAAGTTGAGTTGAAGTTCATATTGGCTATTTGGGGCGAAGGGGTTTAAGTGTTGAAATTTTACAAATTGTTCTTTTGGCTTTTATACCCATAATCGACATTATCAACATGTTTTTTTTTTCCTCCAAAACCCTTATTCTAAGGGGGTGTAGAGAATTCTCCACTTTGTATTCCTTGTTCAATACGCTCAACCACTGCCACAACATCAGTAAACAACTAAGTTGTCCTGAGACGCTAGTTGGTTAACTTTGACACCAGCACTCTTGTTAGGTTTCTCCCTTAACCGTTCCTCTTCTCTAGGTTGCTAGGCCTTGCATACCTTGTGTTTGGGAGCATGTTCCCCTTGGTTGTTTCTTTTTTGGTTTATTTGGGAGCCTGTTCCCTTATTGCTTCTTGTATATTTTATATATGTTTTTCCTGTATATTTTGTACTTGCTGGTTTTCCGGCATGGTTGCTTGATCTTAATACACACTTACATTTTGATTAAAAAAAAAACTAAGCTGAGCTACCCATTACATGCTTATAGTAGGGTGCTTTAAGTGTATTAGCAAATAAGGTGAGCATCTCTTTATCCAAAAGTAAGGGACATACTTGGGCAGTCTAAGCTACCTATTACATGCTCATTGTAGGGTACTTTTAGGATATTAGCAAACAAGGTGATCATCTCTTTACCCAAAAGTGGGGGATGTACTTGGGTGGCCAAATCTCTCCATCATTGAGCATATTCACGTATAGTCTCCTTATCTCTCTTTTTTAGAGTAGACAAACTAGACCTGTCAGAAGCAATATCCATGTTGTAATTTTATTGCGTAATGAAAGAATCTGCAATATCCTTCCACTTTCTTATTTTCATATTGTCCAGTCTCATATACCAGCTTAATGCAACTCCACTCAAGCAAGTTATCTTAAAAGAAATGCATTAAAAACTTTTCATCATGCACAACCTCTACCTTCTTATTACTGTAGGATTTGAGATGAGTGGATGGGCATTGAGTTGTAGTTTACTTCATGAATTCACGTACATAAAATTTCTTCAGCACAACCATATTTGGAACAATGCATATTTTGACAGCTTGGACAAGTTGCCTTTAATGCTACTATCTTATCATACTCGATATCCTCAGAGTATTTATTCTTATAAGACTCATTAGCAGATGCATCCACAATTGTTAGGGCTAGTGCAGGTATAGTCAGTTGCATGAACACCATATTATAATGGGGTTTCGAACCTTGACCGCTCATCCCTTCTTCAGGTTGGATTGTAGCCTGAGCTTGGGAAAAGATCATAGGCCAATTTGATAGACCTTCACTAGAGATTTTCTTAAGCGTTTGCTCGAGTAAGCTGGTAATGTGAGCCATGTTGAGTTTCAAAGAGTCCAACTCCTTTTAAAAATAAGCATACAATAGGCACATCCCTTGTCTTCCATTTTTCTTCGTCGAGGTCTAGTGTTATAGATTTTGCAGGGACCTATATTTCAACCTTTACATGCACACATGAAATTTAAAACCGCAAAACATGTATGCTCATGTATGAATGCAAATGAAAGTATATGTACACGTACATCAAATATGGATTGGCCTATTCAGAGAGCTAATATATGACTTCTTTGTTGAATACAGGCAAAATCCATAGTTTAATGAATCTAAAGAGATGTTTTCCCAAGTCCTTATCGTGGTTAAATCCCAAACACGTTAGAGAGTACAATACAAAAAGGTGGGTCCGAGCCTTTTTCATTCAATAAAGACAAATAGTTCTTATATATGGAGAGGAGTTTTTTACATGTGGAGAGATAAGATTTATATACATCTCTATTCATCCTTAAAATTAATACCCCTATTGGCTACATTTCTAATGAAGGTTGAAACATCATTCAAGTATTCATGGTATCTGCTAGCACTGTTGCTGATTAGAGAGTCCTTCACTTGTAGTTCATTTGCCTTTCAAGCCATCCTATCAATTAACTTGTTTGTCTGTTCTATTTTGTAATAAAACAAAGTGTTGTCTTGAAGAAGCGCATTATAACTAGTGACCAATGACTTATTTTTTATTCATTATCTTAACTATCATTTCTAATTGTTGGATCTGGTCTCTAGCCTTTTAAAGTTCATCTCGCTCAATATCAAGTCAAGTCAACTATCTTTGTGTTCATCTGGAAATCAAATCGGCTATGTAATCTTGCCATTATTTGAATTTCTACCTTAGTTCACTCAACTCTTTCTAAATCTCTAGATATTGTCCTCTCAGCTTTTTAAATTCCTCCTATCAGATTTTGAGGTCAGATTGAACCATGGTGACTCGTTCTATTAGGGTATTTATTTATCTTGGTAATCTCTCATGTTTGATCTAGCTGCTTTTTAACTTCTCATTCATTATCAACTTGAGTCGTATAGTAAGCTCTTAATCTTCTCTTGTCTACAATGTTAAGATTGACCAACATGTTCTTTTCTTTCTCAGCTTCCAACCTTTTATTACTATTATCTCTTTCATCCTTTTTTAAAAAGCAATCAACACTTGTTATTTCCTTAAAAGCCTTTTTTTAGAGTAACTAGTTCTTTTTCCATCATCATATGTTTGTTCACCAAATCATCGTACTTGATTACCCTTTCTTTCAGCCACTTTTAAATCCCTTGTGCAATCTTCTCAGACTTTTTGGCTATGTCTTGTCATTCACTAACCATCCCTTGGTTGCTTTTTCCTAGTTCCAGATCTTGTATTAATATAGCTATCTTTTCATCATTTTCTCTTAGTTGCTAGTTAAAAAAAGGTCTTCATCTCACTACCAGAAATTCGCTTAATACCAACGGAATTACCGACAGCCTAATTCTGTCGGTAATTTGAGGTCACATTTACCGACGGACTTTTTTATGTCTGTCATTCTGCCGGTATATACCGACGGACACATTCAGTCGGTATTTACCGACGGAATGACAGACGAAATATTCGGAATAAAAAAAAGGGTGGTTCGCTGACGTGAAGGTTTTTTAGGGTGATTTTACCGACCGAATCACCGATGGATTCAAAATGGCAGCTCCGTACGGTGACGTGACCGATTCACCGTTTAACATGCCGAAGGAATCACCGAGGGATTCAAAGCGAAATTTCCGTACAATGACGTGCCCTGTTTACCGACAGAATAGCCGATAGAATCACAGATGGAATAATTATGTCGGTGAATCCGTCGGCAAAAGTTAATATATGCCCATTTTGCTGACTCTCTCCTCCCGTATGTCTCCTTCTTCAATCCCAACTCTCCCCTACTGCAAACAACCACCCCCCCAAAAAAAATCTCCCTTTTCTCAGCACAACAAGTCATATTTCTTGAAGTTTTGTGGTCACAGCATCCGTGTTCTGATATACCGATGGATTTTATCAGTTTTTATAAGTAATTCTATCTTTTTAAATTTTAACATTTAAATGACAATTTTATTGTTTTTTCAGTATATGTATTTTGTTAGTATATGTACATGTTTTATTGTTATTTCTCAAACAAACTTGTAGTATATGAATGTATAATTTTATACTTGTTATGGTTTGTTTTAGATTTTGTAAAATTGTTTTTGTTTGTAAATAGTTGAAACTTTATTGAATTATCGAATTACATGAGTTGTTTTGAAATAATTAATAGCTTGTTTAATGGGTCCGTTTTAATTTTTATCAATGGTATTGTGGAGTTGTAATTTTCATAAATTTATATGTATTAATTTGTATGGACGTTGATAATTGATAATGAATATTTAATATTTATGAGAAGTTGTATGTGGTTTGTTGGATAATTTCGAGGTAAATTAATATTTTTGCAAATTTATTTACCTAACACAGTTAATTAATACATATTGTCATCATAATTTTATAGAGGTTCGATAGAAGTCATGGATGATCGTTCATGGATGTATCGAGATTCACCCCAAGGATTGCGGAGGATGGATTATTGTAACGGGGTTCAGGGTTTTATTAATTTCGCAACATCTATTCCCATAAATTTTACCGGAGGCAGTATTAGGTGTCCATGCAGGAAGTGTCAAAATAAAAAGTATCTGCATCAAGATGTTGTAATGATGCATCTTCTACATAAAGGGATTATGGAGAATTACCGGTGTTGGTATGCACACGGAGAAGTATTTGTTAGTAAGAAGAGAATGGGAGAAAGGGTGATTGGGTCAACTTCTAGTGCTAGCAACGTGCATGAAGCGGCAAATGACAACACTAATCCTTACAGGAATATAGTTTGGATTCAATGAGAATGAATCAAGGTAATGTCAGTCAATGTTCAATCGTAGAAGAAGAACCTAATGCAGATGCAACTAGGTTTTTTGATTTGTTGAAAGATTTTGACGAACCATTATGGGATGGCTGCACGAACCACAGTAAATTATCGGCCGTATCACAAGTGTTCACCATCAAGTCAGATCACGGGTTGAGTGAGGCCGGGTATGACAAAATTATTGAATGGGTGAAAAGCATTTTACCTTAAGGGAACAAGCTGAAAGAGAACTTCTATCCTGCGAAGTCCATGATGAAACCCCTCGGTTTAGAATACCAGAAAATTGACACGTGCCCTAACTTTTGCATGTTATACTACCTTGAAAATGCTGAGCTGACCGAGTGCATGACATATGGGCATTCCCGTTACAAACCCAGAATTGGCAGGGGAAAGACTCTAGTGGCATATAAAAAACTTAGATACTTCCTAATCACACCTAGACTGCAGAGGTTTTCATGTCACCAAGGACTGTTGAGCACATGACATGGCACCAATCACATGATGCGGTTGATGCAGTGATGGTGCATCCTTCTGACGGCGAAGCCTGGAAACACTTTAATAGTGTGCATCCTCACTTTTCAGCTGAATCAAGGAACGTGCATCTTGGGTTGTGTACATACAATTTCAACCCATTCGCGTCATTTGTTGTTCCTTATTCTTGTTGGCCTGTCATACTCACGGTTTATAACTTGCCACGAGGAATGTGTATGAGGCCGGAGTTCATGTTTTTATCTACTGTCATACCCGGTCTAAGCAGCCCGGGCCGGAATATAGATGTTTGTCTTCGACCGTTGATTGATGAGTTGGCGCAGTTGTGGTCCTCCGGAGCTTTGATTTATGATATATCGAGGAAACAAAATTTTCTTATGAGGGCGGCTTTGATGTGGACTATCAATGATTTTCCAGCTTATGGAATGCTTTCTGGTTGGAGCACGCATGGGAAACTAGCATGTCCATACTACATGGAAAACAACAAGGCATTCATGCTAACAAATAGAGGTAAAGCTTTTTTTTTTTACTGTCACTGTCGTTTCTTGCCACATAATCACAGGTACAGAAAGAACATAAAAGATTTCTTTATTGGCATAGTTGAAAAGGATGTTGCATCCCCGCGTCTTTCTAGTGAAGAATTGCATGATGTTGTATCAGAGTACGGTGACATTGTGTTTGGTCTTCAATCAAGTAAGCAAAAGTTTCCTGGTTTTGGTTTGACCCATAATTGGGTAAAGCGAAGTATCTTTTGGGAGCTTCCTTATTGGAAGACCAATATGCTCCGCCATCACCTTGACGTCATGCACATTGAAAAGAACATGTTTGAGAACATTTTCAACACCGTCATGGATGTGAAGGGGAAGACAAAGGACAACATCAAGGCTAGATTGGATGTAGCTTTGTTCTGTAACCGTAAAAATATGGAGTTGATTTGTGATGAGTCACGGGTCATATAACCAAGAGCAAGCTTCGTGTTAGAGAAAAACGCACAACTTCGCGTTTTCCCGATGGACATGCCTCGAACATATCAAGGCTGATTAATACGGAGGAATGTAGATTGTATGGAATGAAGAGTCATGACTGCCACATGTTTATGCAAACACTCATCCCATTAGCTTTTCATGATTTGTTGCCAGAGGGGATATGGGATGCACTCACGGAGATCAATCATTTCTTTAGAGATATATGTTCTAGCAAGTTGAATGTTGATCACATTGAGAGGCTTGAAACGAATATCGTCGAGACACTATGGAGCATCTCCCTATGCATCTACCGTTCGAGGCAAAAGTTGGAGGACCGGTCCGGTATAGATGGATGTACCCATTCGAACGGTTAGATATTACAGTTGCAATGTAATTCATATATAAAAGTATTTTCTTTGTTTTTCTTAATTGAAAATATTTGATTAATTCAATGCAGGTACTTATTCAATCTCAAGAAAAAGGTTAAGAACAAGGCGCATGTTGAGGCTTCGATATGTGAGGCCTATATTGTTGGGGAGATCTCAACATTTATCTCGTACTATTTCAAACCTCATCTGAGAACGAGAATCAATTGCGTTCCCCGACATGATGATGGCGGTGAAGTGCCTTCCAGTGGGAACTTGTCAATATTCTTCAATCTTAGACGACCCACACCTAAAAATTCCGTAAGAGAAAGATATTTGTCAGAAATAGATTTCAAACAAGCACACAATTATGTTCTATTTAACTGTGATGAGCTGAGACCTTTTATTTAGTAAGTATATATATGTGTAAACTAATTAAACTTTGTAAATAATTTATATACTTGAGATTATATACCTCAAACATATCATACTGTCATTATCACTTACAGGCAACATCGACAATATTTGTTGTCCAATAACTCACAGCTGACCGAATCCCAGATCTTTCAATTACAAGATGAACAATTTGCCACATGGTTCAGAACACATGTAAGTACTATCACAAACTCATCCTCACTTGCAAACTTACTATATGCATGTCATTACGAGAAAAAAATATATTGTTCATTGATGTACATTACATTCAAGGTTTATCAAATGGGAAGGAGTGCTGCTAAGTCATTGTCTTCACTAAGCTTGGGCCCTGAAAGAAACGTTAAGTGCTACAACGGGTATTTTGTCAATGGATATGTGTTCCCTACTGAAGAATACGGGCATGGAAGAAAGACATACAATAGCGGTGTTTGTGTTAAGGGATCGACTAGTAGTGAGTTAGAAGTTGACTACTATGGTAGATTAGAAGAGGTCGTCGAACTGCAATATCATAGCGAGCAGAATAGAGTGTTTTTATTCAAATACTATTGGTATGACACGACTGACAGAGGAATCAGAGTTGATCCGCCTATGGTCTGGTCGAAATCAACTCAAAAGCTAGACTCCGCAACATAAACGATGTTTTTGTTTTCGCAAAGCAATGTCAACAAGTTTATTACACATACACCCATTTCTTTAGAAAGGATCGATCAAGAGTGGATTGGTTGTCCGTTTTAAAAACAAAATCCAGGGGTCGTGTCGAGCTTGTTCAGGATGAGAACGAAAACACAAGTGTGCAAGATGAAGTCTTTCAAGTTAGTGAGTTGGTTGAACCATATCGAGTTGCTCCATCGATTGACTTGGAAAAAAAATCAAATTTTCATGTTTTCGATAATAGTCTTGTTGATGTTGACGTAAAGAAGTTGAATGTTGTTTTGTTCTCTACCAGACAAGCAAATGTCAATGAAGATGATGATATTCATATTGAAGATTGCGATGAAGGTGATGACTATTCAATTGACGACGAAGAAGAAGAAAATTCTTACTAATTATCAGAATGAAGCCCTGTGTAAAACATTTTTTCATGTAATAAATATTATGGATGATATATTTTGTAACACGAAATATTTATTTTATAAGTTTATGTATTGTTTAAGCACTGTTGTTATTGTTTTGTGCGATGGACAATTTATCATTTAAATGTTTGCAAGAAGGTAAATAGGTAACACAAATATAATCTTTCTTTACATGAACTATCACCGACGTCCATACCGACGACCTAAAGTTCGTCAGCATTTCACAGAGAGTTGAAAAATAATTACTGGAAAATGCCACAATCACCAACGTCCATACCGACAACCTAAGTCCGTCGGCATTTCACAGAGAGTTGAAAAATAATTACTGGAAAATGCCACAATCACCGACGAATGTGCAGACGGATTTAAATCCATCGGTATGATGTCGGCGGGTCAATATTACCGACAACATCACCGACGGACCGTGCGAATTCCAAAGGGCGGTGCATTAAATGCATCTCTGACCACGTCATTTTGCCGACGGACCGTGAAAATATGAAGGGTAATTAAAAAAGATGGTGTGAAATTCAAAAGTTATCGACGGCTTTTTGGAGCGTCACTGACGGAATAATTTGAATTAATATTAATTTTATAAGGTCGTCGATGAATCCGTCGATAAAACTACGCTATAAATCCAAGCGACCGTCCTTTCAGTTTATTTTTTCGCTTGCTTCATTTCACAGTTTCGTTTTTTCCTTTCATTTCCTTCAAGATTTTTGTGTTATTTTGGCTTGAAATATTTAGTCCAATCTTCAGCAAATTAAAAGGTATGTACTTCCTCTTCTTCATTTCTTAAATATTTTATTTTTGTATTTTTATTTTATTTTAGCTATTGTTATTTTTGTTATGTGTTTTGTTTTTGTGTGTTTTTATAATGTAGATAAATTCTTGAAATAAACACGTTATTAAGGTAAGCATATTTCATTCCTAAAGTCTATATTTTTTTTTAATTTATTGAATATATTTTATTGTTGTCTTGCCTTAGAATTAGTAATTGAATATGTTGGAATAATTAGTAATTTTACTCTATTATTGCATGATTTGTGTTTAACTATTTCCATTAATTTTAATTGTTAGTCTAGAGTTTTTTTTTGAATTTATTGAATATATTTTATTGTTGTGTTACCATAATAATTGAATAATTTGTTGAATTGTAATTGTTAATGTTGAATTTACCTTGTAATTAGTAATTGAATATGTTGGAATAATTTGTAATTTTACTCTATTATTGCATGATTTGTGTTTAGTTATTTCCATTAATTTTAATTGTTAGTCTAGAATATTTTTTTGAATTTATTGAATATATTTTATTGTTGTGTTGCCATAATAATTGAATAATTTATTGAATTTACCTTGTAATTAGTGTGGATGTTATTTGTATAGATGTTATGTTATATACAAAATTAGTATAGATGAGGTCAATTGGTTGTGGCTATTGTCAATATTTGCAGGTTTGTGGATTTGGGTAGTCTCCAGTATAGAGAAGGTGTTGTCGAATTTTTTTTAACATTCGAATTTAATTATATAATTATTCGTATAAAATTGTGTAGATGCGTAGAACGAAATCCACAACTCGATGCTCACGTATGGTCGTAGCTAGTTCTTCTAGCAGCGAGGATGACATATCCTTAGGTGCCTCTCAAGAGGAGGCACCTGTGCCGTCAACAGATGCTGCCTCTTCCAGCGCGGTTTCATAGCGCAGAGGCGGTGTGCCTTCGTAGCAGAATCAATTCACCCGCAAATACAAGGCACAGTGGAAGGACGGCCTTTCAATGTAAGTTTGTTAAGGTTTTAGTTTTTTTTTAATTATAAAATAATTTATGAACAACTAATCAATATTTCATTAATTTAATTTATTTTTAGGTTCACAAACATTGAGGCCGCCCGAGTAATATCATCGGCATTTAAATCATCGATGGAGATTCTATTATTTCAATGGAGTCAGGTATCCAGACATCCTAAATGGATACCTCAAATCGATGCATGGTTTGACCAATTTGAGGTTGGTGTTAATTTATAATTTCCAGCTTAGTTCTAATAATTTATTAATATAATTGTAAATAAATTATTATTTTTATTTACCTAATTATTTATACACAGTACAAATTCACCTGGGACAGGGTGCATGACAAAGTTGTGAGGAGGGTGTGGGAAAATCACGCGGCAACTAGGTAACATCGAAAACAATACAAGATTTTTTTAGAAAAAAAATTATGTTTCAAAATCTAATTTCTCGTTATGGAAGTAGGTTGCATGATTTTTGGTATGAATCACAAAAAAAGGCAAAAAACACCGCGAGAGATAAGGGTCTCCAAGGCTGGAATGACGTGGCGGTTTGGAGGGATTTCAAAATGATATACATCCCGACAGATATATGGCCGCACTATCTTGAGCACGTGACATCTGAGCGGTTCACACGACGCTCACAGTCCGGTGTTGGCAATGGAATCGGCCAATTCATGGCTCGGTGACAACGCATACCGGCGGCTCCGTTCCGTTTGCTGCACATGTAAAACGGATGGTAAGATTAATTTAAATGAAATATATTGTTAAGTTAATTTGTTGTTAATTATTTTTTTTCATTATAGGCTACGTCTCTTGGATGTGAGCCGAACCCAATAGAGTTGTTTATTGAGATGCATGTGCGGAGTCAAGATCGCCAAAAGGGGGCGCAACAGTTCGTTGACAACCGTCAACACTTTATGGTATGTTTGTTCAACCATTTTATTTCGTAAGTTATTATTTTTATTGAATTGAATATGATGATTACTTTTTGCATTTTTAGGAGACCTATAATAGCCGGTTGAGGGAGAGATATGGGGACGATCCTTCGACCCATCCGGATTTTGATTTGGATTTGTGGATGGAGGTTGGATCGTCTAGTGGACCCGATAAAAATCGAGTGTATGGGCTCTCCAACACTACGGTCGAGAACTTGCGGGCGGCCCGTAGTGTCTCAACCGTTGGGAGCTCTCAATCAGTATCGAGCACCCAGTCTAAGGAGTTCGTGGCCTTGCAGCAACACACGACTCAGCTCACTAAAAAATACGACCACCTAATGGCGGAATATACACAACTCAAAGCGAATCATGAACAACTTCGCCAAATGGTCCTGAACATGGCATCACAGAGTGGTGATACATGTTCGCCTCCTCCTTTTTGGTCGTATAACAACCAGCCTCCTCCTCCTCCTCCTTCGACTCCACTATTATGTTAATTTGTAATTAATATTATTTAACTTTAATAGTTAACTTAATATTTTTTTTACAACACATTCAGTTTGTAATGAATATTATTTAACTTTAATTTTTTTTGTTTTTGATGTTTAATAAAAATTTATTTGCATAATTAGTTTTCTTTACTATTAATTTATATAATTTTATATTATTAATTCTAAATAATTTTTTAAAAACATATTTAAAAATAATCACAGAGGGTTTTACCGACAGACTGTATCCGTCGGCATTTGACAGAGAGCGGGAAATGTCAATCATTTTAGTGACAAATTTACAAACGAAATTAATCCGTTGGCATTTCACAGAAGCTTAGTGCAAATTTCACAATCACCGACGCCTTGACCGACAGAAATATTATGTCGGTAGTTCACACTCATCGACGGAATAAATCCGTCGATATATTTCAAGCGGGAACTTGTTTTTTTTTTGTGTGCAATTTCCGTCTGTAAAACCATCGGCAATTGTTTTTTTTACCGACTAATGTAGCGATGGAATGAGGCATTACCGACGAAAGGAAAGCCGACGGAAAAAGTCCGTCGGTGAAGGCGTCGGTAAAAATATTACCGACGAACTATGAATCATATACCGACAGAATATTGCCGTCGGTAAAACTGTGAAATCTTGTAGTTTCTTGTCCTCTTCAAAAAGTTAGATTTCTAAAAACTCATGCTAACTCTTGCTATGACTTAGCTCAATTATAAGCTTATCCAGTTCATCTTGCACCTCCTCTTCATTGCTAATT
Source organism: Populus trichocarpa (assembly GCF_000002775.5). NCBI lineage: Eukaryota > Viridiplantae > Streptophyta > Magnoliopsida > Malpighiales > Salicaceae > Populus > Populus trichocarpa. The sequence continues at coordinate 9,609,315 of NC_037295.2, forward strand.
CTCTTTCTTTTAAGTTATTTGGTGACAAATGGTCCAGTTTCATCAACTATTGTTGGCTTTTGTACTTCAAAGCTATCAAAGACCCTGAATAAATCATTGTTTCTCCTAGCTCAATAATTAGGACTAACTAAGAATTCGACTTCTTCACCTTTGTGAACTAGTACAAGTTGTCTCCAATCTTGTTTGCTAACTTCTAATTTGGCTAAAGAATAAAAATCCTTGAATAGCCTAGTGTATTCAATTAAACCCCAAGTTCTTGGTATATATTGATGTAACAACCTGGCTTTTCAAGCCCAAAACAATGGTAAATGTTTTTTCTTTGTACTTGACACACATCGTGTCGAGAATCGGCGAACATGTTCCCTCACATCATCAAGATACAATCCATACATCAACAACAATCAACATTTCAATTAAAAGTGAATCTTACATAAACACATAATATTATGTTTTCATGATTAGCAGTTCACATTAAAAAAAATATACCTACATAGACATGAGTTTGCATTCCTATCCTACTAATAGTCATCATGAATTTTAAACAAAAGGATCTAATAATAGTTATACATTCAATTTATTGATTCATACAAAATACATCATGATTTAGAATGCAACTATATGATTCCTTGCAAAAGTAGGTTCCCGTGTAATGGGTTTTCCTAGGCACCTCGTTGGTGTGATGTCCCAGTCATCCGTTCTGATACCATTAGTCGAAGCTAATCATTTATTTGTCCTGGTCATCCATTCAGATACCATACGTTGAAGCTAATCATTCATTTGTCCCGGACATCCATTTGAATGCCATTAGCCGAAGCTAATCATTCATTTGTCCCGGACATCCATTTTGATGCCATTAATCGGAGCTAATAATTCATTTGCCATGAGCCGAAGCTAATCATTCGTTTGTCCCGGTCATCCATTCGGATGCCATTAGCCGAAGCTAATCAACCATTTGTCAACATTTAAGCATTTGGCAATCTGATGTCTGAACTAACACAATACAATAACATTCATGATAAAGTATTTCATTATTCAATGTTATTAAAAAGGAAGCTGAAAGTCACCTACTTGCAATAGAAGCTCTACCCGTGTTCCCCTATTGCTGCAATTGCACCACGCCTGTGGTCCCTTCTGCAAATCACAGGTTTATCTCATAAACTTCCCTCACTCAAGAATATGTTTTATAATAACCATATCAACCGTCAATAAATCTTTCTTTCAGTCATTTCTTTATATTTTATGTTTTTCCCATTACACCTATTAATATTATTGTTCTTTGTCCAACCATAGTTATCATTCTTTTCTTTATATTTGAATTGTTACTGTTTAAATCTTGAACTGTTACTGTCTAGACAATGGACTGTTACTGTCCAACCGTTACTGTCGTGACATTGAACTGTTACTGTCTGACCTCTCCTCAGATTTTTAACTATATCTAGAGTTATAGAACTCTGTTTCAAGTGAGATTGGTCTCGTTGGAAAGCCAAGACACGAGGCTACAAGTTATTTGAAGGAAGGAGAACTCATTTCTTCCTCTAAGACAGTCAATATTGCTCATCAACAAACATTAGACTGTTATTGTTCAACCGTTATTGTCTAGACATTGAATTGTTACTGTTCGACCTCTCCTCAGATTTTTAACTATATCTAGAGTTACAGAACTCCATTTCAAGCGAGATTAGTCTCATTGAAAAGCTAAGACATGAGGCTATAAGTTCTTTGAAGAAGGAGAACTCAGTTCTTCGAAGAAGGAGAACTCAGTTCTTCCTCTAAGACAGTCAAAATTGTTCATCAACAAACATTGGACTGTTACTGTCCAACCGTTACTGTCTAGACATTGAATTGTTAATGTCCGACCTCTCCTTGGATTGTTAACTATATCTAGAGTTATAGAACTCTGTTTCAAGCAAGATTAGTCATGTTGGAAAGCTAAGACACGATGCTATAAGTTCTTTGAAGGAAAGAGAACCCAGTTCTTCCTCTAAGACAGTCCAAATTGCTCATCAACAAACATTGGACTGTTACTGTCCAACCGTTATTGTCTAGACATTGAACTATTACTGTCCGACCTCTCCTCATATTGTTAACTATATCTAGAGTTATAAAACTTCCTTTCACACAAGATTAGTCACGTTGGAAAGCTAAGACACGAGGCTACAAGTTCTCTGAAGGAAAGAGAACCCAGTTCTTCCTCTAAGATAGTCCAAATTGCTCATCAATAAACATTGGACTGTTACTGTCCAACCGTTACTATCTAGACATTGAACTGTTACTGTCCAACCTCTCCTTATATTTTTAACTATATCTAGAGTTATACAACTCCGTTTCAAGCGAGATTAGTCTCATTGGAAAGCTAAGACACGAGGCTACAAGTTCTCTAAAGGAAGGAGAACCCAGTTCTGCCCTCAAGACAGTTAAAATTTCTCATCAACAAACCAGACCTACTACCCTACAGGGCTATCATGACCCAGTCTCGGTTGGTGACCCATAGCTAGAGTTATATAACTCCAAATTGAGCAAGACAAATTTTCTTAGTTAGTCAACATCCAAAACTACAATTACTATGAAGGAACCTGATCCTAATTCCTTCATCCTCCAACCCGAAATCTCTTTGAAATTCAAGAGATGAAACTGTCTAGGTTCGTCAACCTTTCCATTTACACACAACACATCAAGTTATTTAATTTTAGCAACTAATACTTTTTCCTCAATTCAAGTCTAAGAACCATAATCTATAATTCAGCATCCAGGCATCAATTCATAATTGACTTTTAAACGACTCATAAGACCATGTTTAGAACACCTTACCGGTAAGAATCAAGGTTTTGATCTTCAACTCCCTCCTTTTCTTTTTAATCACAGTTGGCCCTCCCCTCTTCTATTCTTGTTCAAATTTTCTTGTTAAACCCTTGCCCACAAGTGTTTATTCTACCTATAATCCTTAATCTTGGTTGGGTTCTTGAAAATTTGGTGTTTCTCTCTTGATTTGTAAAAATGGATACAAAAACACCCTATTTTCCTTCCTTACAGTTGCTGCCAATTTTTTGGTGAGAAGAGGGGTATTTATGCTCTATAATTATTCTTATTTGCATCTAGGCCCCATTTTCTTTAAGTGTATTATTTTTGCCCCACAACTTTTAGTTTAGTTTATTTTCTTTAATTTAATCCAGGCTTGATTTTTCCTGGGGTTTACAATTGAATTCCCCTAAACTGCCTAGCAATCAATGAAGGTGAATAACAAATATAGCCAGATAGTCCAATCAGCGAGGCCCATACTTTATCTCTGCAATTCATGATAAAAGATAAGGGGCTTTTCATCTAAAATTACTACGAGGAACAACCTAATATTTCTCTACCCATGCTCTTTCATCCAAGCTACTTCAATCTTCACTCACAACAAGCTTTAAAGGCCTCATGTTGAACCACCAAAAATTATTGAAAGCCTCTAACTTACCACCTATATGAACAACAAAGGAATACAACATCATATTGCACCCTTTTCCATGTAACCTATAATGGTTTAGTGATATGAAAGTCTTAACCAAGATAGTTATAGTAGTGTTAGTGGCTTCAACACTAATAATCCCACCAGCTTCTGATCGAAACAACACTAAACCAAAGATGGCAAAAGCAACTACTTGGTATCTTTCATCTCCTAACTTCCCCTCATCTTTGTTTGTCTTTAACCTATCTTCAATAAGCTTCCACTTAAAACTTCCATTAGTTGTTCTATATTGACCAATTTTGTCTAAGTATAGCAATTTAGTGACTACAACAGTTGTCTCCAATTCTTTGTTTGAAATAAACCTTATAAGGGTTGTTTGAGAAATTCAAAATCTGAGCATACTCATCAATAGTAGAGGTCATGTCAATGTCTCTAAGAGTGAAATATTTGTAATTTGGGTCCCAGAAATGCAATAGGGCTTTGACCGCTGAAATTTATACCAGAATCTTTGTTAGATGGGCGATCCTCCCTACAACCTTTCAAAAAGAGTCTCATCCACATGACCCATAATTGACACAAGTTTCTCAATATTATTTATAGAATAGTTTACTTTAGTTATGTGGGGTAATTCCCCGGCCTTAATCCTTAGGCAATTCCTCTCAGCTAGTTGCATCATCTCAATTTTTTGCTCGTATTAAAAACTATAGATTTCATGGTCTTAGCTCAAAAAAATCCTACTAAGTTCAGGATTTTTAATTAGGTTTACTTTAATGCAAAATGAATTATTAGAGAGTCAAATGTCCTAAGAGTAGGTTTTATTCATTACATGATGGGTAGGCTTACTACCTGATCTCAAAATGGTCTATGATATGCCTAATGACTACATCATATGAAGAAAATATAAAGGTTTATAAGGAATGGTTGGGGCACAATATAACCATCATTACCAAGTCAACACTCAAATCACAATTGGGTGTTTCATGAATATGAACCCCAACTGAAAGTTATGAGAAACATTAGTAACCTCCTACTTAACCTAGAATTAGGTTTATACTCTTAGAATTAAAGCACATGAAGACATGAATCTATATTCAATATACTTATGCATGAATAGTATGTAAGAAAATACATGTTAAAATTAAATCACCCAGACCAACAAATAAATAGGACATAACAATCAAACAAACAACGAAGTTTAGTCGTCATCCAGTCATGACATGTATGATATCGAATGGCAGATCTTCATGTAAACCCCGGAAAAATAAAGGTTGTGTAAATTGCAAACAACTAAATGGGAAATAAAAGTGAAGAAATTCATGCATAGGGTTAAATAAAAACAGGAATTCAGAAATTTTTGGATATAAATTTTCATGCGAAATAATTTGAGACATTATAAATTAACCCGGAAATATTGAAGGTTGAATTAAAGTAAATAAAATAAACTAAACTAAAAAGTTATGGGGTGGAATTATAAGATCTGAAAAGACGTATAGCTTAATTATAAGAAGAAAAAGATGTAGGGGAAAAAATAATACACTTTAAGGAAATGGGGCCTAAGAGCAAATAAGAAAACTTATGGAGTATAAATACTCCTCTCCTCACCAAAAATCTGCAGCAACCATAAGGAAAGAAAAGAGGGAGTCTTTGTATCCATTCTTGTAAATCAAGAGAGAAACACCAAAATTTCAAGAACCCATCCAATATTAAGGGTTTATAGGTAGAATAAACACTTGTGGGCAAGGGATTAACAAGCAAATTTGAACAAGAAGAGAAGATGGAGGGTCGGTTGTCATTAGAAAAAAGAAGGGAGTTGAAAATCTTCGATTGGTTGAAGATCGAAACCTTGATTCTTATCGGGTAAGGTGTTCTAAACATGGTCTTATAAATCGTTTCAAATTCGATTATAAATTGATGCCTTAATGTTGAATTGTAGATTAGGGTTCTTAGACTTTAATTGGGGAAAAAGTATTGGTTATTAAAATTAAGTAAATCCATGTGTTTATGTAATTAAGACAGCGAAATTATGATGATTTGTCAAAGAAAAGGTATGGGTAATTAAGTAAAGGATGGCCAGCCATATAAAGAAAAAGGGGGGGGAGTCGTGGTTTTTTCTTATGGAATCTATTATAATAGATTGTTTGTGGATGTTATGTGTAAATGGAAAGGTTGACGAAGCTGGACAGTTTCATCTCCTAACGTTTGGAGAGATTTTGGGTAGGAGAATGAAGGAATTAGGATCGGGTTCCTTAATAGAAATTGTATTTTTAGATGTTGACTAACTAAGAAAATTAGTCTTGCTCAATGTGGAGCTATAGAACTCAAGTTATGGGTCACCAACCGAGATTGGGTCATGACAGACCCTGTAGAGCAGTAGGTTTGATTTGTTGATGAGCAATTTGGACTATCTTGGGGGCAGAACTGAGTTCTCCTTCCTACAGAGGACTTGTAGCCCCGTGTTTTAGCTTTCCAACGTGACCAACCTCGCTTGAAATGGAGTCCTAAAACTACAGATATAGTTAAAAATCTGAGAAGAGGTTGGAATGCGACCTCTGCAAACAATAACGATTCAAAACAGTAACGGTTGGACAGTAATAGTCCAAGGTCTACACAATAACAGTTGGACAGTAATAGTCCAATGTCAAGACAATAACAGTCCAAGGTCTAGACAGTAACGGTTGGATAGTAACAGTCCAATGTCTAGACAATAACAGTTCAATGTCTAGAAAATAACAGTCCAATGTAGACAGTAATAGTTCAATGTCTAGACAGTAACAGTTCAAGACAGTAACGGTTAGACAACAACAGTCCAATGTCTAGACAGTAACAGTTCAATGTCTGGATAGTAACAATTCAAGACAATAATGGTTGGACAGTAACAGTTCAAGACAATAACAGTTGAACAATAACAGTTCAATGTCTGGACAGTAACAGTTCAAGACAATAACAGTTCAAAACAATAACGATTGGACATTAACAATCCAAGGTCTTGACAGTAACAATCCAAGGTCTAGACAGTAACAGTTGGACAATAACAATTCAAGGTCTAAACAATAACATTACAAATATAAAGAAAGGAATGATAACTATGGTTGGACAAAGAATGACGATATTAATGGGTGTAATGAGAAAAACGTAAAATATAAAGAAAGAAATGATTGAAAGAAAGACCTATTAGCTATTGATATGGTTATTATAAAATGTATCCTTGAATGAGGAAAAATTATGAGATAAGCCTATGATTGCAAAAGGGACCACAGGCGTGGTGCAGCAACAACAACAACAGAGAAGCACGAGTAGAGCTTTTACTGCAAGTAGGTGATCCTCACCTAAGCTTTTTAGATAAATTCAAGAATTTAATATGTAAATAATGTGAGATGTGAATTTGCAAACGTTGGATATTATGTGAAAGGACGGAAGTTGGTGTAATGATATTGTTATTTCGGATAGTATCCCGAATATATGTGTTCAAGGTGAAATACCCTTGTGTACATTGCCAAGTGATGGGAGTACCACTAACAAAGAAAATATGAGAAGTGTAATATGTGTTTCGACTAGCATACATTTAGTGTATGTTAGGATCCCGGGTAAGGGGATCACCGTGTTTTTTACTAGCATGCATTTAGTGTATGTTAGGATCCCGAGTAAGAGGATCAACGTGCAACAAGTAGCATACATTTTATGTATGTTAGGATCCCGGGTAAGGGGATCACCGTGTTTTTTACTAGCATACATTTTGGTGTTTGTTAGGATCTCGGGTAAGAGGATCATCTTGTATCAACTTAGGATCCCGGATAAGGAGATCTCCATATGTTAATGCTAATGGGATGATGATGATATTGATGAAAAGGGTATTAGTAATGTGTGGGTAAAACAGTTGCGGTTGATTTTAGTGGAATCTTGAATGGAAGTTGGAAATGAAAGATGAAACATATTCAGTAGATGAATGAAAAAAAGTTCTAATGGAAACGAAAAGGGAAAAGGGATAGAATAAGAATACATATCTACTTTTTTTTGAAATTATTGAAAATTTATGTTACTGTATTTATTGTGATATTCATATTTCAATAATATGTATTTTGTTTCAAGACCATCGCATGCACGACAGGAGTAGATGTTAGTTTTTATTCACTTTTTGTTATGTAGTATAGGTTGAGTGACCTTACATTTTGTAAACATGGAGACATTTGTATAACTTTATTTGTATACTTAAGTTTAAACTTGATTAGATGAACTTAACTTTATAGTTCATATAACCATGTTCCATGTATGCGTATTTATATCTTTTATCCATCCATAATGATATTTGTTATTTAATGTATATCATAAATATTGTGGTTGATATGTATGATGATGTTTGTGATATTGAGACCCGGGATGATTGGGTCGTGATTGAGTTAGGAGATGCAGGTTATTAGATGTGTAAACAGATTATATGTCGATAACTTGGGACCTTCCGGTATAGGGGAGACTCCGTCAAAATTTCAGCTCTGTTTTATCTTTGATCAAAGGGGTTTTGGATGTGTTGAGATTAATCATGAAATTATGATTTGAAGGGTTTAAGAGTCACCACCTAGTATTATGGTCACTAGAAAACTTACTCGGTTGTAAGAGTCTGAGTAACATAAATAGTTGTGTATGGAGAAGACACATCATTCGTAGTGCACCCTACCTGTAGTAAGCTACGTTATTGATTGATTATTTTTTTTCTAAGTCATGTTTCTATTCATTGGTTTGTCCTTCAAGAAAAGTCCTTCTCAGTGAGGAGGTCTCTATTTTATGGATTTGAGGTATATTTTCCTTAGTAAAGAGATTTTTATCTTTGTTGAATCAAGACAGATCCCCCTAAATAAGGAGGTCTTTGCCTTATTAGGCTAGAACCTAACTATTTTAAGGCTTAAATTTTAATTGTATATTTATATCTTTAATAGTTGGGGATATACTTTACAATGTAATTTTATTTCACCAAATATTAAGTCAATAATTAATTTCTAACATTTTATTTTTGTCAATTCATTTAATTTTATACAAGTAATAAACACTACATCGTAAAATTCATACACCAAATATTAATTACACAAATTGATTTTTGTAGTGTTTTTAAAATTTTGATCAAATCCTAATGGATAATCACAAACATGTTATGATACCCATTAATTAATTTTTGTATTTTTCAAAGTATGATAAAAAATGCAGTTTTTTCTTTCTTATAAAATATGCAAGAATTGTTTTTGAATTTGACCATATGCACACATATAAAAATATATTTTTGTATTTTTTAAATGAGGAATTTTTATTTATTTTTATTTTTTCTGAAATTTTAAAGAAAATTAGGTATATTTAATATCGCGTCAATATCTTACAATGTATGATGCAAACTTCTTGAACATGCAGTCAAGCAATGGGTGATGAAGAGGAAGAACAATTGAAGAAGAAATTGGTAAGAACTCTTCAATTTGAACTCGAAATTATTGATAAAAGTGTTCTTCAATTTGAACTCTTCAATTGTAAGGAGAGAAACACATTTAGGCAATATAATATTATTTGATGTACTACTAAGTCAAAGCAAATGTTAATGGGATGATAATGTAACAAACGGTTGTGATACCTAGAAAATAGAAAATATGATAATGTTACAAACAAATTATGTTAAGCGGTGATGATGATGAATAAACATAAGATTAATACATGTGGTTACTTCAAGGATTGTACCCAAGAAAATCAGTAACTAAGAAAATAAAATATTAATTATTGATTGGGGAATCAAAAATTAAGAAAATGAGTTGCTACGTGGTGATGTATAGTCGGCAACCTTAGATTTGAATGTATTAAGGAATCATTATACAAACAAACATGGGAGATGTTTGAATGAATGTATGTGTGTTATGTTATATGTGTGGAAATGGTCTTTGACATTACCTAAATAAAAATATACTAAGTAATGGTCATTTTGTGTATCAGGAGGCGCGACTGAGATCGAATCTTCGATCAAGCGAGGACACACTATGGAAAGGGCAGGCAAGTGGTTTCCACCTTTAACTAATTATTATTAAATCCTCGAAGTACTTATACATAATGTTGCTACCTGATTTCAATCGATTAAAATTACTCATGAAACGCAATGAATAATGATGTGATTAGCTTCAGCTAATGGTATCCATATTGGATAACCAAGATTGATTGTTGAGATTTGCTTCGGCTAATGGAATCCATGTTAGATAGCTAGGAATAAATGATAAGATTAGCTTTGGCTAATGGAATCCATGTTAGATAGTCGAGAATAAGCATTCAAGATTAGCTTTGGCTAATGATATCTATGTTGGATAGCCGAGAGTAAAAGACAAGGTTAACTCCGGTTAACGGGGTCCATGCTAGGATTACCGGTAATGAGTGTTGTGAACCATCTCATTTGAAAGCATTTACTAATACGATGAAATAAAAAGTACGATATGTTATTCACAATTGAAATTAATGTTTAAAGAAACATATACAAAATTGATCATAGTTAGGAATGAATAGTTATGCATGGAAGAATTCTATATGTACAAGGATTCCTAGACCATAATACATGTCATCAGTTGTTTGTTGAATATAGCTCAAATAAAATAATGCAACATAAGGTTGTATGAAGATGTGGAGTAAACTATTATAGATAGACTCGGTAGGAAGATATTAATAGCCGAATTTTTTAGTAATCAAATTGGTTTGCCATAATTATTGGCATCTGCGAGGGGATGACCAGATTATACTTAGTGGCCATAGTATCGACAACTATGGATGATATAGGAATGATATTTAGTAGCCGCAATGTCGGTGACTAATGATAAGAAAGGGATGATACTTCATGACCATAATATTAGTGACTAACGACAAGATATAAATTGATAGTTGACAATTAATTACCAATATCTATGAATATGACACCTTTTGATGTTTAGTTACGCAAAAGAACGATGACCATGGAAGCAAAGTACAATGTGGTTAATTATAAGATGATGATGTAGGTTCTTCTTTCCCTATACTTCTATTTAAGTTGACAAGTCCTTTAAATTAAATCATGGGCAACTAAAGTTACTTCCTAGTTGTCCCTAATAAAAAGGGAATTCATGTGGTTTTCTTTGTTTTGAATGGAGACTATTGTGATGTTGTTTTCAATGAGTAGAAACCATGGTGTTATTCTTTCCATATAATGGAAACCATTGAAACAATCATCAATTGTATAATGGAAACCATTGTGTAATACAATTAATTGATGCTTAAAAATGTATCTGATATGAGGGGTTGATTGGCAACTTAAGACATAATACCGTTTGATGTACTACAAAGTCAAAACAAATGTTAATAGGGTGATAATGTAACAAACAGTTGTGATACATAGAAAATAGAAAATATGGTAATGTTAAAAAAAATATATGTTAAGCGGTGATGGTGACGAGTAAACATAAGATTAATACGTGTGGTTACTTCAAGAATTGTACCCAAGGAAATTGGTAACTAAGGAAATGAAATATTAATTATTTATTGGGGAATAAAAAATTTAGAAAATGAGTTGCTATATGGTGATGTATAGTCGGCAACCTTAGATTTGAATGTATTACGTAAATCGTTATAAAGGTAATGTCGAAAGTGATAAGTATAAACTTAGACGTCATAGCAATTAATGTGTAATTCAATATATATATATATATATATAATGTAATCGATGGTAAAAGAATTATGGATAAGCATATTATTCTCCTTCCTTATGGAAAACCACATGCATGTATTCTATGGCTAGATCTTAAATTTGTAATGTTATTTTAGTTGCTATGATGAGCACTAGTATTGTCATATGAGTTGAGGTATTATTGAACTTGAGTTGAATGTTTTGAGCAAGATTGTTAAAAGTGATAATAGACGTAATGATTCATTTCCCTCATAAAAAAATCATGAGCATAAGTCTTTTTGACAACTAATAACTCTTATAATGCTATATAGGTTGTAGGTCTATGTCATGAAATGGATCAACATCGATTGTGTCCTTTCACTATTTATAATTTTGTTAGGTACTTCCTTTTATATACTATGAATACTTAAAATTGTGTTAATAACTTCACCTTGAAATGTACTAAATGGTATGGTTGTATTTCTAACATTTGGTTGTATGTGTGTGTGTATGTGTGTGTATCCATCATGCATATGTTTTATGTAAATGGAAAATAGAAAGAATATAAGATGAATTGTGAGAAGCGATGTAAAAGAATCAGACGAAGAAATAATTGAACTGGTGGTTGGCCGAAGGCTACTGCGTGTATGGAATAGAGTTATTTGATATTGTGTTACCCAGAAGGATAAGAAAAGTATTGAGGAAATGTATAAGTTATATGGGAAACTCTACTGTAAATTTGGTAAACCAAAGAATCAATAATGAGATGTATTGTTAGACAGATTGTAGAAAAAAAATTACCCCATTAACATTTGGTAAACTCAGATATGATGATTAGAAATATGAAACTTACATAAACATTTTAGGTTGTTACATAATAACTATTCCTGATGCATCACATTCAATCTCAAAAGTTTTTGTGAATAATAATATAGTCAAAATTTATTTTTCCCTTAATAAATTAAAATCATGCTATTGTTCTTTGCCACATTTAAAACTCACGTATTTCTTAACTATCTCAGTTAAAGGTTCAACTAGAGTATTGAAATCCTTAACAAATCTCATATAAAAACTAGTCAAACCATGAAAACTTCTTATCTTAGTGATTGACTTGGGTGTAGGTTATTCTTGGATAGCCTTAACCTTTTCACCATCCAACTCAATACCTTTTACACTAACAACATATCTAAGAAATGAAATATTTTCCATGTAAAAGTCATTTTTTTTAGATTAGCATATAAATATTCTTTTCATAAAACAATCAATACATTCATCATGCTCATCTAAATTCTTATTATAAATCAAAATTTCATCAAAATAAACCACAACAAAATTACCTATGAAATTGCACAAAACACAGTTCAATAATCTCATGAAAGTACTAGGTGCTTTAGTAAGTCTAAAAAGTATAACTAATCACTCATACAAATCATATTTAGTTTTAAAAATAGTTTTTCATTCATCTTCATTTTTCATTCTTTTTGATGATATCAACTTTTAAAATCAATAGTAGAGAACATAAAAAACTCATGCAATTCATCTAACATATCATCAAGTCTAGGAATTGAGTGTTTATATTTTACCATAATATTGTTGATGTAACGACAATCTACACACATCCTCTATGTCACATCCTTTTTCAGTACTAATAACACTAAAACTACATATGGACTTATGTTTTCTCTTCTATACCTTTTTGTTATAAATTCTTCCACTTGCTTTTGTAGTTCCTTTATCTTTTTAGAATTACTTCTATAGATTGGTTGATGAGGTATTAATGCTCTATATACAAGATCAATTTGGTGCTCAATTCCCCTAATAGGTGGCAACCCACTAGGAATCGCATTAGAAAAGATGTCTTTAAAACCTTGTAATAAGAAAACAAAACAATAGTAAGACAATGATCAAGGTCATTAGTGTTAAAATAAGCATTTTTAATCTCACTCCTCTTTGCAAAAAACAATTAACATGTTTCTTTATTTTTTTTCTACACTTTCATCTTTTATCACCTTTCCTTTCTTCTTTCCTCTTCTGTTCTTTCCTCTCTCAACCAAATCCCCACTAATTCCTATTTTAACTGAATCTAACCTTCTTCTCTCTTGACTTACTTTATTTTCACTCTTCCTTATATCTTTATATGGTTGTTCTGAACTTTTGGTTTCACCTTTCTCTTTCAACTTCAATTGATCTTCATAAACCTGTCTAAATGACAATGGTACAAGTATGAAAGTTTTCCCATCCTTTTCAAGAAAATATCATTCTTAAACCCATCATGCTTAGCTTTTCTATTAAATTGTCAAGGTCTCCCAATAATAAATAAGTAATATGCCAAGGTACAACATCACACAAAACATTATCGTTATATTTTTCAACTAAAACCAAAACCTGCTTAGTAACTCTTACAGAGATAGAAGGTTGTCCTTAGAAGGAAATCACGCTAATCAAATCAACTCTAACATGTCAGTCTATAGAGCTTCCCTGAAAAACTAGGGATTCCTTATTCCCAAAGGAAAGGCCAGAAGAATAAAATAAGATGATTAGGAAATGACTCTAGGTGGGAAGTCAAATTGAGACCTCGCAAACAACAACGTTCCTTCCCTATATGGAGTTCGGAACCCAAAGGCAATCGTTAAGTGAATTGTATCTTCTTTGTGTTAGTTGACCTAAGCCGCACCATTACTGCTGGGGTGGGGCTCGGCCTCCGAACCATATGTGAGATGAGTTTCTGCCTCATACAGCTCAGGCCGAAGACTGGGGGAAGTTTAGAGGAGATAAGAAGACCCAATAGCTGCCGGTCGGGGCGAAGGTTGTGAAGAAGCAAGCTTATCCCCCCTAAAAAAAAAAACAATCCTATAGCGCTTCGCGTTCCTTCTATTCCATTTCATTTTGGGATAGGGATCTTTGGGAAATTTAAAAGCTCTCTAATGTGATGTCTCCTTATAAGTCCAATTACCCACTAGCAGGAAGCCCCCATTGTGCCTCTCAAGATGGGCCGACCGAACGATTTCTAACTTTTCCCTGGTCTGAGTGGCCCATATCAGTGCTCTACTTCTCCAATTTAACCTCAACCTCCACCTTCACCGGTTGACTATCAGGCCTTTCGATCCCGAGACCCAGCCTACCAAGGGGCAGGGGTGGGTAGTGGTTGGGTTTCGATCTGTTAATTCCAAATTGAGAGATTAAAGAAGACTAGAGGAGGGAGGGAGAGAGAAAGAGAGAGAGAGAGAGAAGGAAAAAGTATCTTCATAATCATTCAACCATTGAAGTCTATAAGACCTTTCATGTTTAATAGTGTTCAGATTTCATTTTCTAACAAGTGTAGTACTAGAAACATTAGCACAACTCTTATTATCAATAACCATACTATATACCTTATTATTTATATGTTATCCTTTTTTTGCTCTACATCATCCTCTTTAATATAAACATTAACTAATATTTTAACCGTTGAAGCCTTTTCATCAACTGGATACTCAACATCATTATAGTCCTCAAGTGGTGACATCTTATCCTCCTTAAATTTGTCACTTTCAGATTCAATCTTCCCATGCTCCCTCATAACTATAATCCTTATGTTTAGATGCTATGAAGCTATATGTCCACTCCTTAAATGCTTGAAACACTTAATATCACTGTTATAATTAGATGGAATCTTGGCTTTACCTTTTGTTTCAATGGTCGAATCTTTCCTCCAAGCCTTAGATGGTTCAACTTTGTTTACCATAGTATTTATCTTTGATGTGACAGTCTCTTCTCTCCTATAATTTAGCATCTAGGTAATCAGCTTTGCATTTCTCGTTATTCATTATGAGAGAAGGTGATTCAGGATTTGCATGGAGAAGGCTTAGTTGGTCATTTGAGGAAAAAAAAAACAATATCATTAATGTTGCCTTTAAGAGGTATCGTTGGCCTCACTTGAAACTAGATATTGGTAATTTTGTGAAAAAAATGTTATATTTATCAAACTACTAAAGGGTAAGCATAGAATACAAGTTTATATATGTCTTTGCCTATACTTGATTAAGGTACTTGTTTATGAACTTTGTAACTCGATTACCTTATACACAAAAAGGAATGGATTATGTATTTGTTGTAGTTGATAAGGTCTCAAAGATGATGCATTTTATATCATGCAACATATGAATAGTACTTATACAATTGCTTAGCTTTTCTTCAAGAGGTGGTTCATGTTGCGATCTCGCGGTCGCACAAATTAATTACCCTAGCTTAAAACACAACACACAAGATAGTATAGAGCAAGCAAGGGGTCGATCCCACGAGGAAGATTTAGTTCAGATTTTTATGCTATACGTTATGCAATTGGGGGTTTTGATTTGTGATGATCTAAACTATGGAAGAAATTTAACTAGCAAACAAAATCAATTGAAACCAAAATTAATCAAGAAAACAAACCTTGGTTGCAAACACACATCCACCAACGGAAATTAGAACCGATCCTTGAAATGAAACTTCAATTTATATTCTGAATTTTTATCTTTTCTTAATGTTGGTTAATTAAAGGATCCGCCGTATAACTAACCCTAACCAACAAACAATCACAATGTCCGCATTAATGATTTAATTTAATGGCAGCCCTAAGAACTAGATAAATTGATTGATCTCTTTACAACCAAGCTGTCCGCAGCTTGTGTTTCCTTTGTTTGAGTGTTCTTCCTAAGTTTAATAACGTAGTTCCGCCACAATTATCAAGCTTAGTTGCTTCACAAGTTCATATATCACAACTCCGATTTTGATATCAAACTTAGCAATAGATTGTTCACAATAATAACTTAGAGTCCGCTCTAGCAATTATCAACAACAATCATAGAAAATATGCATAGGAAAACAATCATACTTATTCATAATATAGACTGAAAATAAAAGGAAGAATAAATCTCACGGTTTTTGAAATCCGAAGGTTTGTTGTGTCCTTGCAACCAAGAAAACGAGCTTAGCCTTGCATATCTATGGAACAACTACTCTTAAAGATAGAAGAAAGCATTATTTCTGGTTTGTAGAGAGGAGAGTTTGCGTTTCTTCACTTCTGGCTGCTGCCTCTTTTCTGCCCTCTTTCCCTTCTCTCTTTCTTTTTATATGCTAAGAAACCCTAGTCCCTATTTTACAAAATAGTCCTCCCTTAAGTTGACAGTTTACATTTAAGTACTTCAATAACTATTTTTCTAAAAAGGAGAAATAGCCTTGCCTTTCAAGCTTTGACTTAGAGGAGCTAAATTGCTAAAATAAAAACTTGGACGCCGGTTTAGATGCTTCGAAACGTAATTTGGACATGTTCCTTCACGAAACCTGTTTGCTGACAGAATTCAGCTGTCATCTTTGGAAAATCATATCTCCCTCATATGACATCGTATTTGGCTGCAATTTTGAGCATTTATGGTACTGTTAGTTAGAAATCCAAAAAAATGGAGTTTGCATCAATTGGACTTCTGTAGCTCAAGATATTAAATTTTGAATGGCCAAAGGTCAACATTGGCAGAATGCGAGATTTGGCTTTGCAGGATGTGATTTCCATGATCTTTCTCCTTTTATTTTTCTTTCATTACATTTCCAGAAAGGTATGGATGTTAGCATTTTATTGCCACTGGAATCACTTCATTTCGATCTCTAGAACTCACGCTCTGCACAAAACATCGACTGAAAGTCAAATCTGCCAATTACCTCCAATTTACTCCTTTTTGCATCTTTCATCCAAAAGTGCCTTCAAAACATAAAACAAAGAATTTCAAGGTATTTTATAGATATAACATAGGCAAAACATTAGTTAAATGTGGGTGAAACTATCGAATAATATGGTTGCATCAAATACCCCCACACTTAGCTATTGCTCGTCCTCGAGGAAGAATAGGTAAAATCAAATTGAAGTTAAATTAAATTAAATCACTATGACTAATATTCTAATCTCCCATCAATATCCAAGAATATATGCATTATAAACAAGAACACAATTAAGAAGGATAAAGAGTATAAATTTTCATGAATTTATTTACATGCAAACTTCAAAACTCAATTAATCATCGGGATTTAAATGAAATCTATATCATGCCAAAGTGATAGGTCCTCTCATTGATATACACTCCAACACTCACGTGTTTAAGGCTTATGTGTTTAAATTTCTCAAATTCAATCAATGAATATGTTATACCATAAGCTTGCTCTTCAATCTCATCTCCATTACTAACATATTACAAATAATGCATGAATCAAAAGGTCTTATTTTCTTGTTGTAATGGGGCTAAGGTTAAGGTGAGGTAAAAGAGAGTAAAAGAAAAGGTTCAAACCAAAGAAAGTAGAGCATTCTGAAAAATGATATTTCAAACAAGATATTCCATCAAAGCACATAAATTTTCCATCTTTAATCACTAATGCTTAACTTCTTTTGATTTCAAGCTTTTTCAACATAAAATCTTAAGAACATAAAGGAACACTTTTTTCTTCTTTTTTTTTTATTTTTTTTCTTTTTTTACCTTTGGCAACTTTGCCCATCTTTTCATCAAGCATCACTTCTTCTTTCTTTTCACATAATTTCCAACCATAATTCCATGAGATATCATACGTATATGCTCTACTAATCCTTGGCCAAGGGAAAAGGAAAACATATAAAAAGTTAAGGCTTATACATGGATAAAGCAAAGAAAAGATAAACAAGCTTAAAAGGGGCTAACTAAGGATAATATGCTTTAGGTTGGCTTTTTGGCTCAAGTGGTTAAAATTCCTAATGCCTTTATCATCTTCATGTATATATGTAATGTGAATGTAATCTCAACAAGATATGAAGCAAGTTCTAGAGATACATATCATTGAAAGAAGGCATAATCAAAGAATATAATGTTGAAGGATCAAAAGCTTGCATTGGTATAACACTATAAAGTCAACATGGCATATTCTCAAAGTCAATCTCTAAACCAATTAAACCTTAAAACTTGCATGCACACTCCTTCATTCGATTTATATCTTTATCTATCTTAATTAATTCTCATATATAATACTCACATTCTCATAAACCAATAGGAGTTCAAAAGATCAAACATAGAAATTTGTTTTTTTAGAACAACAAAGAAAATCAAAATAAGAAAACCAACATTCTCCCAATACCCCCACACTTAAAACGCGACATTGTCCTTAATGTTAAAATAAAAGAAAAGGAATATAGAAGAATGACAAAAATAAAGTAAAATGCGAAAAATAAAAGATAAGGGAAAAAGAAAGCAAATCTATTTTTTTTTGTGCTGGGTTGCCTCCCAGTAAGCGCTTTTGTTTTATGTCATTGGCTCGACATGTTGCATGCTCATTCTTCATAGATTGGTTCAACTAACTTCGCAGAAATGGTGAGTTCTGTCGTCCAACCTTCATAGAAAGGTTTCAAGCGATGCCCATTGACCTTGAGTACTTTGTTGGTTTCTAAACTTGTAATTTCAACTGCACTATAAGGAAAAACATTAGAAACAACAAAGGGTCCAATCCAACGAGAGCGCAACTTTCCAGGAAAAAGTTTCAAACGCGAATGATAAAGAAGGACTTTGTCTCCAACATTAAACTCTTTTCTTGTAATCATTCGGTCATGGAGACTCTTAGTCTTTTCTTTGTAAATTCTTGCATTCTCATAAGCATTATTTTGTATTTCTTCCAACATAATTCCAATCTTTTTAGGCACCAAAAGGATAGGCGCCACCCATTCACTATCCATGATAGGGTGAATGACTCCTGCATCATAGGGAACAGTTTGCAAAGCTTGCAAAGCCAATGCTGATTCATGCACGTTTTGGGGAACACATATATGCCTCTCCATCTCTTCTATCTTGGTAAAATCATAGTCATAGCTCAAAGCTACGCTTAATCCATCCTCACTATCAAAATCACAAACTTGCTGCACACACTTATCAACTTGGTCATAACATATGATAGAATAAACATTGCTATAAGGATATGTCATTGCATCATGAAAATTAAATTCAATTTTTTCATCTCCTACCTCCATAGACAAAGTATCCTTACCACAATCAATTTTTGTATTGATAGTTTTCAAGAATGGTCTCCCAAACAATATAGGAGTATTGTTTAATGAATCACAAGAATCATGTTCCATATCAAGAATATAAAAGTCGCATGGAATGACCAAACTATCAATCTTGACTAGGACATCTTCTATCACACCAAGTGGGTAAACAAAACTACGATCCGCAAGTTGTATTACAATGCTAGTTTTATTCAAAGGCTCAAGACTAAGAGAATCATAAACATGTTTAGGCATAACACTAATGGATGCACCTAAATCGTACAAGGCCCTTTTGAAACTAGCATTACCAATACACACATGGGATAGTAAACGCACCTAGGTCTTTTTGCTTCAAAGGCATATTCTTTTGAACAATAGCAGATACAACTTTACTCATACTTACCATTTCATGACCTTTTAGTTTGAAAGCTCTCTTGGTAGTACACAACTCCTTCAAGAATTTAGCATACTTGGAAATTTGCTTGATAGCATCAAGCAAATGAATGTTGAGTTCTACTTTCTTGAAAACCTCTAAAATCTCTTTTTCTTTGTCCTCTTTCTTTAACCTAGAAGAAGTCACAGGAAAGGGTGAAATTGTTTTAAAATTGGAATTCATTGAGTGAGGAATTACCTTTGGAGTGTTGGTCGTTGTTTCAGTTTGGGAAGGAGAAGGATGTTTCTTCTTTGTACTCAATTTGGTTTCTATCTCTTCTTCTTCCTCCATCTCAATCTATTTTGACCTTTGTCTTTCAAGTTCTTTCCCACTTCGCAGCATTATTGCACTAACATTCTCTTTTGGATTCAAAGCTTGGGAGGGTAATTTTCCATTCATTTGTGCCTCTAATTTCCCTACACTTGAAGCTACTTGCCCCATTTGCTTTTCCAAGTTGTGAATACTTGACCTTGTTTCCTGTTGAAAAGACATGACATTTTGTTGCAAGGTCACAGTGTTAGAAGCCAAAGTTTTCATCATCTCACGAAGATCATCACTAGATGACGACCCCATAACATTGGAGTTTGTGAATGGAGGGGGTTGTCTTACTTGATAATTCTGTTGGGATTGAAATCCATGGGGGGGTGGAACTGTCGGCCTTGATTGCCTTGTTGAGGTGGGTTCCCATAGCGTAAGTTGGGATGATCTCTCCATCCATGATTGTACGTGTTGGAAAAGGGATCATATTTACGCTGGGGCTGTCCGTTGAATGCTCCATCAACTGCATGAACCTGTTCAATGTAATCTTCTTGCATTATTGGGCACATATCCAAAGCATGTCCTTGTAAGGAGCATATGCTACAAACTTTCACCTGCTGCACATTTCCACAAGCCAAAGAACGCACAAGAGAAGTAAGATCATTAACTTTATTTTTAAGGTTAGAAATACTTACCTCATTTACTCGTTTGTTGGAGAAGTCTCCACGAGTGCCAAACTATTTTGAGTTGGCTGCCATGTTTGAGATCAATTGGCGTGCAGCCTCGGGTGTCTTATCTACCAATGCCCCTCCACTTGCAGCATCAATGATACTACAATCAGTAGGCATCAATCCTTCATAGAAATATTGAATGAGCAGCTGATCGGGTATTTGATGATGAGGGCATTGAATGCACAGTTGCTCAAATCTTTCCCAATACTCGGAAAGTGTCTCTCCATGAGATTGTCGAATCCCACATATTTTTTTACTTATGCTAGCAACTCGAGATGCTGGGAAATACTTTTCAAGGAAAATCTTCTTCATGGCATTCCACGTTCCAATAGAACCTGGAAGAATAGAGAAAAACCATGCCTTTGCTGCCCCTTTTAAAGAGAAAGGGAAAGCTTTCAACATAACCTGTTCTTCGTCAACTCCATTTGGTTTCATGCCAACGCAAACCATATGGAACTCCTTGAGATGAGTATGAGGATCTTCTCTTGCAAGACCATTAAATATTGGTAGCAAATCTATAAAACCAGATTTAAGCTCAAAGTTTACATTATTGTCGATGTTTATGCACAGTTGCTGATTTTCCACGTTAGGAGCAGCAAGCTCCTTGAGTGTTTGTTGTCGTGCAATAGCCATGGTGTTGAGGCGAGCTTCCTTTCGTAACCTACATAAAGTTTTTTCTATTTCGAGATCCAACTGCACTTGACTTTGATTAGTAGAACGGGTTACTGGCATAAATCATCAAGAAAACTCAAAAGAAACCAACCACACAAGAGATCGAAAACAATGCAAATTGTACGAAAATCCTACGGTAGAAAACTAAAACTGCCTAAAAACACTAGAAAACAGCGGAATTTGGCCTCGATAGGGTGGGGCTAGTGGTAGTCCTGTTCAAAACATCGTTTCCCTTCAGGAAACAAAAGGCCGATAACTAATTCCACCAAAAAATCTGTTTTGAACAGTACCGCTGCCGTAAGTGAACAGTACCGCCACAAGCAAAAATTTTGTTTCTCTGTTTTTTTTTAATCACAGCAAATAAAAATAACAGTACAAGCACAAGAATCAACTAAAATTACCTCCCCGACAATGGTGCCAAAATTTGTTGCGATGTCGTGGTCACACAAATTAATTACCCTAGCTTAAAACACAACACACAAGATAGTATAGAGCAAGCAAGGGGTCGATCCCACGAGGAAGATTTAGTTCAGATTTTTATGTTATACGTTATGCAATTGGGGGTTTTGATTTGTGATGATCTAAACTATGGAAGAAATTTAACTAGCAAACAAAATCAATTGAAACCAAAATTAAACAAGAAAACAAACCTTGGTTGCAAGCACACATCCACCAACGGAAATTAGAACCGATCCTTGAAACAAAAATTGCAGTTTATGTTCTGAAATTTTATCTTTTCTTAACGTTGATTAATTAACGGATCCACCGTATAACTAATCCTAACCAACAAACAATCAAAGTGTCCGCACTAATGATTCAATTTAATGGGAGCTTTAAGAACTAGATAAATTGATTGATCTCTTTACAACCAAGCTGTCCGCAGCTTGTGTTTCCTTTGTTTGAGTGTTCTCCCTAAGTTTAATAATGTAGTTCCGCCACAATTATCAAGCTTAGTTGCTTTACAAGTTCATATATCACAACTCCGGTTTTGATATCAAACTTAGCAATAGATTGTTCACAATAATAACTTAGAGTCCGCTCTAGCAATTATCAACAACAATCATAGAAAATATGCATAGGAAAACAATCATACTTATTCATAATATAAACTGAAAATAAAAGGAAGAATAAATCTCACAGTTTTTGAAATCCGAAGGTTTGTTGTGTCCTTGCAACCAAGAAAACGAGCTTAGCCTTGCATATCTATGAAACAACTACTCTTAAAGATA
Source organism: Populus trichocarpa (assembly GCF_000002775.5). NCBI lineage: Eukaryota > Viridiplantae > Streptophyta > Magnoliopsida > Malpighiales > Salicaceae > Populus > Populus trichocarpa. The sequence continues at coordinate 9,631,736 of NC_037295.2, forward strand.
GAAGAAAGCATTATTTCTGGTTTGTAGAGAGGAGAGTTTGTGTTTCTTCACTTCTGGCTGCTGCCTCCTTTCTGCCCTCTTTCCCTTCTCTCTTTCTTTTTATATGCTAAGAAACCCTAGTCCCTATTTTACAAAATAGTCCTCCCTTAAGTTGACAGTTTACATTTAAGTACTTCAATAACTATTTTCCTAAAAAGGAGAAATAGCCTTGCCTTTCAAGCTTTGACTTAGAGGAGCTAAATTGCTGAAATAAAAACTTGGACGCCGGTTTAGATGCTTCAAAACGTAATTTGAACATGTTCCTTCACGAAACCTGTTTGCTGGCAGAATTCAGCTGTCATCTTTGGAAAATCATATCTCCCTCATATGACATCGTATTTGGCTGCAATTTTGAGCATTTATGGTACTGTTAGTTAGAAATCCAAAAAAATGGAGTTTGCATCAATTGGACTTCTGTAGCTCAAGATATTAAATTTTGAATGGCCAAAGGTCAACATTAGCAGAATGCGAGATTTGACTTTGCAAGATGTGATTTCCATGATCTTTCTCCTTTTATTTTTCTTGCATTATATTTCCAGAAAGGTATGGATGTTAGCGTTTTAGTGCCACTGGAATCACTTCATTTTGATCTCTAGAACTCACGCTCTACACAAAACATCGACTGAAAGTCAAATCTGCCAATTACCTCCAATTTACTCCTTTTTGCATCTTTCATCCAAAAGTGCCTTCAAAACATAAAACTAAGAATTTCAAAGTATTTTATAGATATAACATAGGCAAAACATTAGTTAAATGTGGGTGAAACTATCGAATAATATGGTTGCATCAGTTCATTTGCATAGAGTGTCAAAGACCATCACTTATGATCAAGACAAGAAGTTTCTTAGTCATTTTGTATGAAAGTGATGGAGGATGTAGGATTCATCATTACAGTTTACTAGTACAACACATCTATAAACAGATGGGTAAATAGATTTGTTGAATCAAACACCTGGAAACTTGATTCAAAACATTTGTATTGACAAGCCAAAATAGTGGGATTGTGCACTTGCACAAGTAGAATTTGTATACAATAGTACTAAGCAAAGAATATTGATAAATATTGCGATGTCGCGGTCGCACAAATTAATTACCCTAGCTTCAAACACAACACACAAGATAGTATAGAGCAAGCAAGGGGTCGATCCCACAAGGAAGTTTCAAGTCAAATTTTTATGTTGTACGTTATGTAATTGTGGGGATTTGGTTTGTGATTATCTAAACTATGGCAGCAATTAAACTAGCAAACAAAATCAATTAAAACCGAAACTTATCAAGAAAACAAACCTTGGTCGCAAGCACACATCCACCAACGGAAATTAGAACCGATCCTTGAAACGAAAATTGCAGTTTATGTTCTGAAATTTTATCTTTTCTTAACGTTGATTAATTAACAGATCCGCCGTATAACTAATCCTAACCAACAAACAATCAAAGTGTCCGCACTAATGATTCAATTTAATGGTAGCTTTAAGAACTAGATAATTTCATCAAGATTAACATACAAGCTGTCCGCAGCTTGTGTCACTTTGTTCAAATGTTCTCCCTAAGTTCAATAACGTAGTTCCGCCACAATTATCAAGCTTAGTTGCTTCACAAGTTCATATATCACAACTCCGGTTTTGATATTAAACTTAGCAATAGATTGTTCACAACAATAACTTAGAGTCCGCTCTAGCAATTATCAACAACAATCATAGGAAATATGCATAGGAAAACAATCATACTCATTCAAAACATAAACTGAAAATAAAAGGAAGAATAAATCTCACGGTTCTTGAAATCCGAAGGTTTGTTGTGTCCTTGCAACCAAGAAAAGAGCTTAGCCTTGCATAACTATTGAACAACTACTTCTAAAGAATGAAAAGAGCATGATTTTTGGGTTTGTAGAGGAGAGAATTTGTGTTTATTCTCTACTGGCTGCTGCCTCCTTCTGCTCTCCCTCTTTTCTGCTGGTTGCTGCCTCTTCTCTCTTTCTTTTTATATGCTAAGAAACCCTAGTCTCTATTTTACAAAATAGTCCTTCCTTAAGTTGACAGTTTACATTCAAGTACTTCAATAACTATTTTCCCTAAAAAGAAGAAATAGCCTTGCATGAAATCTTTAAGCTCTGACTTAGAGGAGCTAAATTGCTGATATAAAAACTTGGATGTCGGTTAAGATGCTTCGGAATGTAATTTGGACTCGTTTCTTCACGAAACCTGTTTGCTGGCAGAATTCAGTTGTCATCTTTGAAAAATCATATATCCCTCATATGACATCTTTTTTTGCTGCAATTTGGAGCGTGGATAGGTCTTTGCATTAGGAATCCAAGAAAATTGAGTTTGCATCAATTGGACTTCTGTAGCTCCAGATATTAAAATTTGAATGGCCAAAGGTCAACACTGGCAGAATGCGAGATTTGACTTTGCAGGATGTGATTTCCATGATCTTTCTCTTTTTATTTTTCTTGCATTACATTTCCAGAAAGGTATGGATATTAGCTTTTAGTGCCACTGGAATCACTTCATTTCAAACTCTAGAACTCACGCTCTACACAAAACATTGATTGAACGTCAAATCTGTCAATTACCTCCAATTTACTCCTTTTTGCTTCTTTCATCCAAAAGTACCTTCAAAACATAAAACAAAGAATATCAAGACATTTTATATATAAAACATGGACAAAACATTAGGTAGATGTGGGTGAAACTATCGAATAATATGGTTACATCAATAAATCACCATTCGAGATTGTGTATTTGTGATGTCCTAGATGATATGTCTTGTGCTAGTTCAAAAGAGTGTTGGATAAAGAATTACTTCCAAGAAGATGGCTATAGATGCTCAAGTTATGCTAGGTGATGTGAGGCATAAAATGTTGAAAACTAATGCCTAATTTAAGGAGGTTGTCGATTAACACTGTCAAGCTAAAATATTGAAAGAAGGAGAATTTATGAAATAAAGACTTCTAAAAAACTATCTAAGTTAGAGTTTTCTCTATAGTTAGGATTTATAGCCCTAGGCTTAAGAACCCTTGTTTCTTTCTCTATAATTCAAGGCTCTAAAATTTTAGAGATTAAAGAACCTTATCCACTCTTTACATCGCATCAAACATAGCAAATGAATACTCCTTCCTATGTTAAGAGACATTTTATCCATAAACACGAGATAATGAGTAACTTGAAAATATGCAATCTCAGAGAATATTAACAAAACATTAAAAGGCATGGGGAAAATAGTATTCCCCATAACACTATAGACTTAAACTTATTGCACTATGGACTTTTAAGGTGCAATTTTTTTTTATCCCAAAACATCTTTTACCTTTATAAGGTCATATTGAAGGCTGAATTAAGTTGATTTGTTAGGAAATGTAAGATTAAAAGACATGAGATCAAAGTGAAAAACGCTGAGGAAATGCTTGGCTTTTTCAAACTTTTAGTGAAATATTCATTAGAGTCCACTTACTTTATGAATTATAAATATTAGGTCCCTTTGATTTCTAAAATTTTAAATAAAGTTAATTTTATTCCAAAACTTTATTTTTCTTAGTTTTCAGTCCATAGTTTCATAAAGGAGAGAGAAAGTCATTAAATTTCGAAGATAGAGAGAGAAAATTGTTGTTGATATTGAATTTGGCTACCAAAATGGTCGATCTGGTGTAACCAGGTTCCATTCGGTGATGAATTCCACTTAGGTATTTTTCCACCTTCAAATTCCCTAAAACAAATATATGAGCTTGAGAAGATTTTTTTTTTCCAGATTTTTCTTTGGTTTTTTAGGTTTTCAAAGGCCATGCATTGATTTATCATGGTATCTAGGATGTTTTTAAAATGTTTCAAATCAAAAACAATTTTAAAATTGAGTTTTAGGGAAAAAACTATATAGGGCTAGATTTTTCAGTAACCATTGGTTGACGAAAACTAGGTCAACAAGTGACGCGTTTTCTATAGTTTGTTTTTTCAAATTAAAAGGTGGACACGTCACCCGCCTTTTAATATTTAACAAGAAAGGGGCGGGTGATGCGTTGTCCAACCCATATAGTGAACAAAATAAAAAGCTTAGCTCACAAGCCATGCCTATCTCATGAGCTTGGTACACAAGCTAGGCCTTTTTATAGGTCGTGCGTGTGGGTAGGCCAACACAACTAACTTGTTATTTATTTATTTATTTAATGTGTTTTTAATCCTTTAAAATTAAGAAAAAAAACACTTCATTGGATAATTTGTTTATTTTAAAGGTCTTTTTTTACTTTACTTTAAAAAAAAAAACTCTTTTTGTTATCAAACTTTTAAAAAATTCAAGGATTTATTTTTAAGTCCCACACACAACCCTTTTTTTTTTAAAAAAAAAAATGTTGTTTGATATATATATATATATAAAGAATTTTCATGCACCTAATTGACATATAATTAAATAAAAAATAATTTTAAAAATAAAATATTGTTAAATCCAATAAAGTACATGACTCTCAAATTATGAATTTAGCAGTTTAACTAAGATTTTTTATATAATTTTTAAAATTAAATATTTTTATTTTTAATTTAATTCTTCAATTGTTTTTTTATATTTAGTATAAAAAAACATGTTGAAAAAATCTATATATTATTTTTTGAAAAAAATATAAGTTTGTGATGAATTGCTAGTATTATTCTAAAGACCGATCGAAAAAAATGTAAAAATTATAAAATTTCAAATTCTAGGAATCAATTAAAATTTGGATTTTCCGCATAAGTCGCTTTTGTTTCTGCTTGATTGTTCTCTTTCGAATCATAACATTCAATTTTTTCTATTTTTAGGATTTGAAATTCATATATTATCTATTAGATATATTTTATTAATGGCGCAATGAAACGTTGAACAACCCGATCCCCTAAAGAAATTAAGGTTTGGAGTTTCTTGATTTATAATATAGCATATATTATTAATTATAGAACTTGAAAAAAAAAAGAATTATGAAAGATCATTTTATAAATAATTTAAATAAATCTATTGAGTTTACTGATTTTATCTGTAGGATTTCCTTAATTGATTGTAATAATAGGGGATTAGATATTTCATATTATTGCTTACAATATAAAACACATATATATTCCCATTTGAGAAAAGCAATGAACTAGAAAGTTAAAAACAATTTTTTTTTAATGGTTTAGTTTATTGAGTTATTTTAAAGCACGGTAAAATTGGTTTTGATCAAAGTTTTGAAACCCGACCCGGTCATCGACCCGGTCAAGTGATCGGGTCACGGGTTAGATGGGTTGACCCGGGTCGACCCTAAAAAAAACACACACAAAACAAACCCTAGAGGCAAAGGATCAACACACAACAAAACCAAAACCAGCTGCTCTCTCCCTCTTCCTCGTCTTCATATTTCCACCAAATATCGAAGAAAATGAGCCAGCTTAGTGAGCAATATTCTGGCCGTCAAGAACCTAGAAGGGGCAAAAAACCCACCAAGCACAAGAAAGAACCAGTCGAGATAACATACATTTCAAGCCCAACGATGGTTAAAGCAACCAATGCCTCTGAGTTTAGGGCAATTGTTCAAGAATTAACAGGAAAAGATTCCAAAGTTGAAGATCCCTTTGATGCATATTCGATGATTAGCAATGAAGAAGCCAATCAAGTTCCTCACTATGGAACTCCACAGTTCAATGTGGCAGGTGTGCATGATGTTTTTCCCAACAATACACCATTTCTGCAAACAAAAGATGGTTTCTTTGGGGGAGATGTTTTAGAGATGTCTTTTGAATTTCGATCTCCTTGTGCTGGGCTGAAATTGAAGCTAGAAATGAGAAAACAGCCAAGAATAAAGAAAACAGAGAGTGAAAGAAAGAGATTCAAACCTTTTTTACAGAGATCAATGATCAGACGTCCGCTGCTCCTCGGCTGAGTTTCAATTTTCAAAGACAAAGAGTAACATAATTAGGTTAATTGCTTTATTCTTCTTCTGTCTTGAGTTTTCAGCGTTTTGGGATTTTAGATGGCAAAAAACGATGTCGTTTAATGACAGCAAAAATTAAAAAAAAAATTGACCGGGTCTCACCCGGGTTTGGCCGGGTGGACTGGGTCCCGGGTCGACCGGGTTTCCCCGGGTCAATTCCCGAGCGGGTTTTTGCCTCAACCCGGACCGGTCCCAGGCCCGGGTCGACCCGCCGGGCCGGTCCGGGTTTTAAAACATTGGTTTTGTTATTTGATATCAATATATTTCTTTTGCTCTATATAATTGAGTTTTAAGAATAAAATAATTAGATATTTGGGACAACATCTAAAAAGAAAGGCAAAATCTTTAAATATATCTCTACATTTGTGTCAATTATTTATTTATATCCTTGTATTTTTAATTTGATCAATTAACTCTCATGGTCTTTAAATTAATTCAATTAATTCTTGTACTCTAAATCCATCCAATTAACTCAATAGCTAACTTTGTCAAATCTCAATATTAATATGTATGTAAATATGACATTATTAAATGCTTTTCATTCATAAGATATATTTTTATTTCTTCCACTTTTTATCAAAAATTAGTTTTAATATTTTCTAAAACAACTTCTTTCATTAGAAAAAATCTACATAATTATAAAAAGTTATTCCATAATAGAATGCATTTAATAATGGTACAAAATAGCATATATAATTTATATTTAGATTTGGTAGAAGTTAACTATTATTAGGTCAATTGAAGAAATTCAGAGAACAAAAGGATTAGTTGAACAAAGTCAAAGTACGTGAGAATTCTTTTATATATAAAATGAAGAAAGTAAGAGTTAAATTGCCAAATTAAAAATAGAAATATAAAAATGAATAATTGATATAAATAAAGGGATAAATTTAGGAATTATATATATATATATATATATATATATATAAATTATCTTTCCACTAAGTGATCACATGGAGCCACCATAAACTTTTATGATTTAAAGGGTGTTTGTTTGTGGTGTAATAATTATTTTTTAGAGTATTGTTTTTCTAGAAAATGTATTAAAATTATATTTTTTTTTATTTTTAAAAAATTATTTTTGATATTATATTTGAAAACATAAAAAAATAATTTAAATTAAAAAAAAATTAATTTTTTTCAAAAATATTTTTAAAATAAAAAAAAATCATTCCATGTGGATAACAAAAACGAAAGTAGAATATTTTATCACTGTTGTTGTTGTTTATAATAATTAAGTTTTACCCACCCCAAATTTTTGTATCCTCCAATTGCATGCCTCTATACTTGAGCAATAAGATTTCCCTTTGCTTTTGTCCGAAGAAAGTGGCTGGAGGGCATTTTGGCAATAGAGAACTGGGGGTTGGACATGATTGGAAAGAGACACGCCAGACCAAAGGAAAAGCATTGTCTGAAGAAAATGAGAAAAACCACACCTGTAGCCCATTTAAAACCGGGTTCAGAGGTTAAGAGCCAAGACCCCATGGGAAGGAATGCTTAAACCTCTTGACTCCAAAAATATTCAAACAAGCAAAGAAAAGAATTATCACAGTTACCCTTTACCTTGTCCTTCTCTCTATATCTATTCTCTTCCAATTTCTGTTTAGAACTCCAAAGATTCTCCTCCTCTGTCTCTCTCATTGTCTGTCTCTCAATTCCATGGCATTGTTATTAAGCAGAATTGCCATGATTCATATTTTTCCTATACTTTTCCTAACCTTTTCAGGTACCTTTCAATTTTTCTATCTTACCTAGTTTATATATGATGCATATCTATTTCCTCAGTCATTTCCTTTTTCGAAGCTTCAACATATCTTGCTGTTTTTCATTTAAACGTTTTTTTGGGTTTCCTCTAATGCTATTGCCTCTATGTATGGTTAAACAGATAATTACGGTTTTCTACGAGGAATCAATTCCCTTGGTATCAACTATGGCCAAGTTGGCAACAATTTGCCACAGCCAGAGAACGTTCTTGATCTCTTGATCTCTCTTAAGCTCACAAAGGCAAGAATCTACGACACCAATCCTCAAATATTGACAGCATTTTCCAACTCCAATGTTGAGCTGATTGTGACTATAGAAAACCAAATGCTAGCTGTTCTCATGGACCCTCAACAAGCTCTTCAGTGGGTTAGTACCCACATCAAGCCATATTTTCCGGCCACGAGAATCACAGGAATCGCTGTAGGAAATGAGGTCTTCACTGATGATGACACAACATTACTAGCCTATCTTGTTCCAGCTGTAGTCAACATTCATAGCGCACTTGCTCAATTAGGCCTAGATAGATACATTCAAGTCTCAACACCCAATTCTTTAGCGGTGCTCGCGGAATCATTCCCTCCTTCAGCGGGCACTTTCAAAACTGAGGTCTCAGGAGTTATGTCGCAATTTTTACACTTCTTGTCAAACACAAAATCACCATTTTGGATCAATGCATATCCATATTTTGCTTACAAGGATAAACCTGATGACATACCCTTGGATTATGTGCTTTTTAAACCTAATTCAGGCATGGTTGACCCTTACACCAAGTTACACTACGACAATATGCTGTATGCTCAAGTAGATGCTGTTATTTTTGCTATTGCCAGAATGGGTTTTAATGGAATTGAAGTTAGGGTCTCGGAGACTGGTTGGCCATCAAAAGGAGATTCCGATGAGGTTGGTGCCACCATAGAGAATGCAGCTGCTTATAATAAAAATATTTTGAGGAGGCAATTGAATAGTGAAGGTACACCTTTGCGGCCTAACATGAGGCTGGAAGTATATTTGTTTGCTTTGTTCAACGAGGATTTGAAGCCTGGGCCAACATCTGAGAGAAATTATGGCCTCTTTCAACCTGATTGTAGCATGGCCTACAATGTGGGGCTCTCTGCCCTTTCAAGTCCGTCGACGCCATCGGCTTCCATTTCCCTTACTTCCTCGGCCACAAAGGTAAAAACCTAGCTTTCAATTCAATTAAATATTTCTTAATCTTCCATTTTATTATAGGCTAAATGTACAGAAATTATGCACAAGAATATATAATTAAGAAAAGATAATGTATAGCCCGCGGGATCTTTGGACAGAAAGTGTATGCCACGTATTATGTAATGGACAACTTGTGTATACCATCGCAAACCTTTTAGAGAGAAATTTGAGGTTATATATATATATATATATATATATATATATATATATATATATATATATATATGTGATTGTGTGTTTATCTGTTAGTTGCTTGGTGATCAGAGAATATAATCTAATTCTCCTTAAATGGCGATTAATGTGAAACAGGATACAAACACAGAAAGCTTGGCGTACTGGATGTTTGTGTATTTGCTGACGTTCCAAGTTTTTATCAGAAGAGCATATTAAGCGAGCGATGGAGGAGTTGTAAATATTTTACATTTTTGGTGATCAGAAACATTGGGGTCTTCGGTTCTTTGTTGGGCGTGAACCTCAAAGAAAGAAAGACCCCACGACCACCACAATCAGAAATCAAAGATCCCGTTGTGCTCAAATTTAAGAACCTCAAAATTAATATTGACAATTGTCAGCAGCACACTTCACAACGAATTACACCCTCCTGCAGTTCTCTCGATCAGCTTACTTTCCCCGGAACAACAAAGGATATCATTTCTTTGATTGTAATTATGCCAGGCATTTAGAAAATTTGTTTACTTTGTCGTCATTGTTTTTCTATGTCTCTCTAGGACATATAATTTATATGTATATATATTGTCAAATTAATAGCAAGAATGGCACTTATAACAATATTATCAACGATCTTTCCCTTATTGGTTGCAAAGAAAGGCATGTCCCTACTTTTGGACGTGGAATCCATCACCGACCTTTCGATATAGAAAGATTAATTTCACAAGTTTGCATCCCCCCCTACATTAATTTATGTATAGCATATGAACATATAGTATGAATTAAAGAAAAGCATCTATAAAATATGCTCGAGATAATGAAGAGCACGCAGCAGGATGTAAAGGGGAGACCTTTTCTTTTGTTTGTTTTTTCTTTTCTTATCCTGAAGCCGAAATTGAGACCAGCTTTATTCCCTTGGCCAATATAACCGTCAGCATTGAGTCATGTGGCATTCCTTTGGCAAAGGAGCTTTTAGTTTGTTCTCTCTTTCACTTTCTCTTTAGAGAGCTTAAACAGGGATCATAAGGAGACAATATAAGCTCAGCCTTAGCTAACCCAGATGGGGATGGTTCCTCTATTTCACATCAGCCAACGTGGTGCACATGCAACTAGGAATGTTCTTTTCTCTAATATGTACGTATGGCACAGAAAATCAAATCAAATTAATTAATTATTAATAATCCAAGGCTTTTATTTTGTAAGATTTTAACTCTATTCCAAGGACTACCAAAAATACTACTATAATCTCACGGGTCCACCTGAATTAATCATAACATTTATAGTATCAATTATAGCTTCACAAAGATTCATTCATGATTGTATTTTTTATAATTATGTGTTTAATCTCTATATTTGATTTTAAATCCCCTCTAACCTAGCCGTCCTTTGATTGAGTTCATGTTTTTCACCAATTTGTTCTACTTTTTTATTTTTTGAGAAAGAGAAATTTATTGAAAAAATAAGTGGGTAGGGGGGGAGAATTTAGTTTGAAAGGTGTTTTTGAACAAAAGAAAACCATTAAAGCAAGGATGTTGAAAGCTTCTCCAGATATTAATTATTTCATTGTCTTTTTATAGGATATTACACTAATCAATCAGTCTTAAAAAAATATATATAGTGACTAAGTGATAACTCAGTAGGTCAAATCCGTTGGAGGCCGAGCTCGTTTATTATCGGAAATGACTTGACACAAAAACAAAAGAGCGTTTTCATTTCTTTATGTTATCCTTCTCAAGAGATTTGTTTAATTTACAGTATAATGGAAGGTTGTGGCGTTAATTTAGTTAGCTTTCCGGCTAATGACATGTTGTAGTGGAGCACATCATGTTGGGGTCCCATGAACACGTATGCCAGCATCTACTTTTTAATGCCCGCCTGATATTCGTATCATAAGTCAACAATTCTATCCATCAACTTCTGATATGATAACAGCCTCGGGTGCTCATAGGGCATACTTTGGTTTACAATAATTTGCATATGCATGCTGTATCAGAGTGCACATATCCACAGTCATAATTTAATTATTATTATTTTTTTATACAAAAACTAGAAGATATGGGAAAATATTGTTTTCCATGCCCTCTTTTCTTTTTACAGTGATAATATCTAAATTCTTTTTTTTGCTCTTATAGGGCCAAATTAAAGATTAAATTGTAAGGGAAGGATGAGATTAAATTAAAGATAGGGCAACATATTCATTATAGTCCCTAAACTTTTTGAATTATAAATATTAGGTCATTTTAGTTTTATAAATTTAAGAACAAAGTCAATTTTAGTCCAGAAATTCATTTTCATTATTTTTAAGTCCTTGGTTTGAGAAAAGAGAAAGAGTTATAGAAAAATAAAATCTTTGTTTGCATCGATTATGGCCACCAAAATGATCAATCTTGGAGTCAATGAGTTCCATTCGTTGAGGGGAGTTTCATTTCGGGAAGATTTTTGGTGTTTGAGATGATTTTGAGTTTTTGTACATTTTTTTTTAAAAGGTCATTAATGGGTTTAGAATGATATCAAGGGTGTATTGGGTAAAAAAAAACAAATGGTTGAAAACTAGGTTTCTAGATCAAAAAATCATAAGTCTTAATTTTTCAGCCTCCACAATGGTTGTAATCTGGACAAATATAGATAACATGTTGTCTGATGTTTTTTTTCAAAAAAACTTGGGGCAGACAACCATTAATATTTTTCAAAAAATAAGGGCCACGCGTTGGCCAGACCTAGTAGCAACTAATCTTTTTCTTCTTCTTCTTGTTTTCCTTCTAATTTCATTATTTTTTTAATTGATACCTTTTTATATTTATTTTTTATTTTTTATTTATATTTCAATTTACACCCTTCTCTGTGATTTTTTTTATTTTGTCTTTTTTCAATTACTGGTTATTTTATTATTATTTTGTATGTATTTAATTTTTTAAATAATCTATGTTGTCTTTTTATGTTTTATATAGATGAACTTTGTTTTTAAAAATAAAAAATATTTATTTTTGGATAATATTTCTAATATGTGCACCTTTGCATATTTTTTTCTTTTTATTTTATTTCAAATAATTTTAAGTGTGTGTCTATTTCTATTGTCATTTAATTTAATAAAAAATTTAAATAAAAAATTATTAAACACAATCGGGTAAATAGCCCGTGTTGCGAGATCAACTATCTAAATCTACACATGTCTCTTGATTTTTCCAATTTCATCTTTAGTTACCATTAAAAATATTTTTCATTTATTTACATAGATGATTCTCGATTTATTTAACTAAATGTGTATATAAGCTTTTCAATTTACATTTATATTTTTTTATGTAAAGAAACACGTTGAAAAATCTTGTGTATTTAATTTTTTTTATTGAAAAAACAATATCTAGTCCATGATGGAACACAAATCAAATAGCTAATTTAATATTTTAACTTGTGATACTGTGGAATTGTTCCTTTGATGGTGCAACTTGTCAAACAAGTTGCTTCTTTAAAAACAAATACATCAATTTAATATATATATATATATATATATATATATATATATATATATATATATAAGTAAAGAATAGGGAAAATTAAAACTATTTAGCACAACAATTATTTTAGAGAATGCCACTTTATAGGAAGTTACAAATTTGATTGGTGGTGGTATATACTCGTAGTTTACATACACATTAGCACAACAATTATTTTAAATAAAACTAGTTTGATTACAATGGTTATAAGATGAGATGGAGCCATGTTTTTTTTTTCAAAGAAAAAAAAAGTGCATGTTGATTTTAAATGTAAATAAAAAAATTTGATATGTCCGTTGGTAATAGTACACCTTACCCATGGTAATATGCATTGTTTGTTTTTCTGATAAAAATTAAGGTATTGTTGTGTTTTCTAATCATTGGTCTATCTAAGATTTAAGAAAAGTTCTTCTCGGTAAAAAAATATTTATCTTATCAAGTTAAAACCTAACTATTATAGTGTCAAAACATATTTTTTACATTTTTCTTTTAATATTAGGAATACATCTAATGTTTGAATTTTTGTATTTAAAGATGTTAAATCATGCCTTGTATTTGTTTTATTATTATTTATGAAAATATGATTTTTTTTTAATTTTTGAGAGACTTGGCTATATGCAATTTAAAAATAAAATTGTATTTTTTAAAAGAAAGATTGTTTGTTGTTTTTGTGGAAGGAAACTAGTTTATTTAATATAAAAAAAAAACACCTCACGTGTAGGTCATAATTCCAAATATTAAATATATAGGCATAAAAAAATGTGGGGAACTCAAAATTAATTGCAAAATGATGTTCTGAACATTTGACTAAAGCCACTTTTGGCAAAACGCAATAATGTGTTTTAAATTGAACAAGATACCAATTAAGAAAAACAAATCATTTATTAATTAAACTCAATTCAATAGCAAGCAAAAACGAAACCCAAACATAATCCATGACTCAAAACTCAAAACTCAAATCAACATAAATTCAAACACAATTCTCAAATCAAACATTTAATGTTCAAATAGCAATCAACCTTAGAAAAAAATTCACAATGCAACAAAAATTATCAAGTTATCTCAAATCACAAACTACATCATTGCAAATCAAATAATGTCCAAACAGTCCAAAATTATAGACAATAATAAATATTTTTTCCCAGAATTTCACAACATTATAGCAATTTGTCTAAAACATATTCTGAGTTTATGAATTGATCTTTTAAGATGTTTAGCGTGTCTAGTAATTAACTGAAATCGAGTCAAAAAGGTTGTTGGAATAGCGGATTCACACGTCGCCACTACTAGATGAGTAGGAGCTGTTGGATCTAAAGTTCCCCTACCTTGTCTTTGCTCATACACTGACAATGCTCTTTCACGCTCTCTAAGGAGGGAGAATTGGTCTTCCAAAGCTTCAATTCTATTTGGTGTATAAATCCTCTTCTCTTTTGGTTTGTTCTTTTTTCACCAGTAGATGCATGTATACCCATCGATTGCTATCAGCTGCTGGTGGTTGTTGGAGAAGAAGGGTGGTTGCAGGGGTGGTTCGGTGGAAGTGGAGTTGATTGGTGGTGCATGGCTGGGTAGTTATAGGTTGCATTGAGGAAAAACTGTTATTTTGTTTGATACTCCTTGTTACCGATGTTTTGGACTATAGAGAAGTGGAAGGACATGGGGGGTGTTCACGATGGTTGTGGCAAGTTATTTTGGTCTTGTGTATAGGGTTGTCGGTTGTTGGGTTAGATGAAGAGATAGAAGGGGCTGGTGAGGAGGTTTTGGTTGTTGAGTTGTTATCGATGTCCTGGTGGTTGACAACGTTATGAAGGACAACGTTGTGAAGGAATTAATGGATGTCTTGGCTAGGCACTTGTGATGATGGTGCTTATGGGGAAGGTACTTTCAGTTGTGGAGGACGATTAAGGGTCATGGTGATTATGGACATCAAGTCATTATAGTGAGAGGGAGTTTTTTCTTGTGTGTGCGTGGGTGTGGGTGTGTGTGAGCTGGAGAGAGTTATCTTTTTTTTGGTATTTTTCTATTAGTTTTTTTTTTTTTTTTTTGTAATGGCCTCCCCTAAAATTCCTCTCCCTTTGGCAAAACAAATTTGTCCTTTTCCTCCAAATTGCTTGGTCCCCAAACAACTAAAAAAATATTGGTCCCTCATTTTTCTATTTTTTTTTTTTTTGCACTTTTGGTCCTTTTGTCCAATATATTTTCTTGTATTTTGATTTTTTTGAAAAAGGTAATGTCAATGTCAACACAATAAGAAAAATTAATCAATTATTTTGAAATAAGCATGTAAAAAAACGAATGCATCAAAAGTATATTTTTTTAATTTTTAATTCTTTTGAAAAGACATTGAAAATGCCAAAAACGATGCAAATACATCAAAAATATATTTGTTTTTGGATTTTAAAAAAAAATCAAGAAAAAGGGGTCAAAATCAGGTTATGAAAATTGTCCCTCTCTTTACAATACCTACAGTATAAAGTCTTGTAAGGGATTTTAGAAAGTAAGTTTGTAAAGAAAAGAAAATATGTGAAAGTTTTCCCAAGTTGGAAGAAAAATCAAGCGATGGTTATCCTTGTAAATGTTTTAAAACTCTTTTTTTCTTCTTGAAAATTGAAGGCTTTCATTTTGTTAAGCAAAATCTTTGAAAGAGAGATCAACTCGAAGAAAAATTACAATTTCAACCTTTTATAGAGTGGTCATCTCAAAGATCTGGTCATTTTAGAGAGTGATGAACTCGAGGAAAATTTTGGAATCTTGACCTTTTAGAGAGTGCTCATCTCGAAAATTTAGTCATTTTAGAGAGTGACAAACTCAAAGATTTGGTCATTTTAGAGTCACAAGCTCAAAGATAGAATGTTTTATGTTCAGGTGACCTGCTTGTGGTGTGAAATTTATATAAGATTTCTCATGAATGGTCTCTGTTCAAGCGACTTGCATATGGTTCGTGATTGGGTAACCTACCCGTGGTGTGAAAAATATCTAGGATTTTTCATAGATGGTCTCTGTTTAGGCGAATAACTTATGGTTCATGATTGCGTAGATTTTTCATAGATGGTCTCTGTTTAGGCGACTAGCTTATGGTTCATGATTGGGTAACCTGCTCGTGGTCTCTGATTGGGTGACCTTCTAATGGTTTGTGTCTGAGTAACCTCCTTGTGGTCTTTGATCGGGTAATCTACCTGTGGTCATTGATCGGGGGACCTGCTCATGGTTCATGATCGTGTAACCTACCTATGGTCTTGATCGGGTGACCTGCCCATGACTTATGTTTAGGTAACTTGCCCCTGGTGTGAAAAATATCTAGGATTTTTCATGAGTTGTCTTTGTTCAGGTGACCAACCTATGGTTTGTAATCGGGTAACCTGCTTGTGGTCTCTGATTGGGTGACCTGTCTGTGGCTTGTATTCGGGTAACCTGCTATAGTGTGAAAAATATATAGGATTCTTAACGAGTGGTCTCTGTTCAAGCAACTAGCCTCGTAGTTTGTGATTGGGTAACCTGCCCGTGTGCGAAAAATATCTAAGATTTTTCATGAATGATGGTGTCTTGGATCTTCATATAAGAAGTTGTTAGCTTTCCTTCTTCTGAGATGACCCATCTTCTGATTTTCTTTTTCCATGTACCTTTAATTATCTCTGGAGTGAATTCTTGATGGTTCACATTTCTTGATGGTTACTTTCGAGGAACATTCCTTAAAAGGTTCCTGAAAATATCTTTATGATGTTTATGCATGCATTTTACCTGTTTTATAATATAGCCACCCTTATTGGCATCTCTTTATTGCTTGATGGTTAAGGTTTTGGTCTTTTGACTCTTTAGTCCACATTGGTTTTACCCATATGGATAATGTGCATGATTGCCTCTTTGTTGTACAACCTGGATTTTTAGACAATAAATGATGCTTTTTAGCCATGAAGTTCCCTCTCTAGAGGTTGAAATGAAGTGATTCCAGTTGCATTAGAAAACTAACATCCATACCTTTCTATATATATATATGGTAAGAAAAATAAAAAGAGAAAGAGCATGGAAATCGCAACCTTCAAAGACAGATCTTGCATTCTACCAGTGTTGACCTTTGACCATTCCGACTTGAATATCTTGAGTTAGAGAGATCCATTTAATGCAAAATTATTTTTTTTTGGATTCCTGACTGGAAGACCTATCAGCCTACCAAATTACAATAGAAAAAGAGCTCATATGACAATGATATGATTTTTCTTAGACAACTCATAAATTCTGTCAACAGATAGGTTTTGTGAAGAAACAAGTCCAATTTACTTCCCAAGTGTCCAAACCGACATCTAAGTCTCTATTTGGGTAATTTAACTCCTCTAAGTTCAAAGTCAAAGCTTGAAGATTTTATGGAAGATTATTTCTTCTTTTTTTAAAAAATAGTTATTGCATTACTTAAATGTAAATTATCTACTTAGAAAAGGACTATATTTTTAGGGAAGTAAGGATTAAGGTTTGCTATCAAATAAAAAGAAAGAGACAAAAGAAGAGAGGAGAGGCCAAAAGAGAAGAAAAAAAACCCTACTCTTTCATCCTATACTAGAAATCATGTATTCATCTTTTCTCTTGATTAGTTTCTCAATAGACATGCATGGCTAAATTATTTTTCTTGGTTTCAAGGGCATAGAAACCTTCGGATTGCAAGAACTGTGAGATCTATTTTACCTTTTGTTTTCTATTTATATGATGAGTATGAGTATGTTTATTTTCCTATGCTTATTTCATATGACTGTTTAGTTTAATTGCTAGAGCGAACTCTAAGTTATTATTCTAATCAATCTATTGCTAAGTTTGCTATCAAAACCTGAGTTGTGATATATAAACTTGTGAAGCAGCTAAGTTTAATAATTGTGGCGGATCTATGTTATTAATCTTAGGGAAAACATTCGATCAAATCAAACATAAATTACAAATAGTTATGTTGTTTAGTTCTTAAGGCTGCCATTGAATTAAATTACTAGTGCGGACACTGTGGTTGTCTAATGGTTAGGGTTAGTTACACTGCGGATCGATTAACTAACTAATTTTAAGAAAAAATAAATATTCAGAATATAAATTGACGTTTCGTTTCAATGATCAGTTCTGATTTCCATAGGTGGATGTCTACTTGAGATCAATGTTTGTTCTCTTGATAAATTTTTTATTTCTTAAAGTTAGCTTGATTGTTTTATTCTGTTTACCATAGCATAATCGAGATAACTTCAACTGCCCCCCCCGTGTGATCGACTAAACCTGACTAAATCTTCCTCGTGGGATCGACCCCTTCCTTGCTCTATACTATCTTATTTATTTAAGCTAGAGTAATTAATTTATGTGACCACGACATCGCAACATACCCCTCAATTTATGGTATTCTTGCACCATTGTCCACTCATTTTGATTTTCATGGAGAAAGAACACTACATTTTTCTCACTTATTTGAAGGAGCTTATCAAATCATCTATTATCAATAATTGTTACAAATTGCCACCAATTGATCCATTCATGTGATAACAATTATTATTTAGCATAGCCATCCTTCTATGATAATAAGTGTCAATGTCATTTCTGTTAAGGTCTTTGCAAACTCGATCAATGACTTTTTTTGTTTGAAAATTCCTTTCTTGCTTTGGAATTAACTCGCAAATTTCAAGGATCATATCCATTTAAGTCTAATTGTTGTAAAGAAATTATAAGATGTATATTTGAAAGTGTTTCTTTAATTGTAACCCAAGACATGTCATTCCAAACTAAGGTGTATCTTTTATGCATTTTTGGTTGAGAATTGATAAGATAAAGTTTGAGAGAAAGAGTTAGTGAAAAATTAGGATCTCCATGACTCAAATGAATTTTTGTATTTTTCAAGACAAAAATTTATTCGATATAAGCTTAAAACAAAATTGTTTTGAATTTCTTACAATTCCTATGGGGTTTAATCTTTAGGAAAAAGGACAATTTGATCTTCTATACTAGTGAGATTGGAATTGGTTAAGATACATGATGAGGTGACTTTCTATTTTTATGGACTTCAAAGTAAGATGCTCTAGTAAAAACTCGAGGTTTTGTTTTAAAAAACTTTGTCTATTTTTTTAGTACTTATTTTATCAGTATGAATAATAATGAGTAGTTTATGTTTGAGCTGAAACATAAATTATGCTATTTTAATGCTTTGATTTTGTTTATGTGATTGATAAACTTGTATGATTATGAACCAAGTGAATGAATGTGTGATTATAGCATGTTGTTGTGAGCATACTTGTGATATGATGACTTTCATTATATGATTATATGATATGAGAAATGCTTGAATATGAGTATGTGCATTCTTGAAATATATGTGGTATTAGTATATGAGATTGTTGAAAACAAATATACTGATTGATGATCATTTGGTGTATCAGGAGGTGCGATCAGGATCGAATCTTCGACATGAGGACACCCTACAAGAGGAGAAGTTAAGTGGTCTTCACCCTCTTTTGTAATTATATTGGATCCTTGTAATGAATTTTATATAAAATTATTGCTATTCGGTTATAATTACTCGAAATTGCTCATGAAATAGCTGATTGAATAATGTGATTAGCTTTGGTAATGGTATCTATAATGGATGACCGTGATTGAATAATGTGATTAGCTTTGATAATGGTATCCATAATGAATGACCGGGATTGAATAATGTGATTAGCTTCAACTAATGATATCTGTAATGGATGATTGAGATTGAATAATGTGACTAGCTTCGGCAAATGATATCTGTAAGAGATGACTGGGGTTGAATAGAGTAATTAGCCTCGATTGATGGTGTATTTATTGGATGATTAGGATCAAATGACATAATTACATTTGGGTAATGAGACTCGAGCTTACGTACCAAAGGAGACCGGGGAGTTAACTTCGGTCTCTAAAACCCAAATTGAGTGAATGGAACGTGCAAATAAGATTAACATAGTTCAACGAAATCATAGTGATCGATTATATGAAGTTAATGAAAAGAATTTACTTACTACCTAAGTTAATAATGAAATTTGCAATCATATTCTTCTATTCATTATTATTATTATTATTATTATTATTATTATTATTATTATTATTATTATTATATTAAAGATCATTCTTATTTTTTATAATGCATTTGAACTATAACAGGAACGTCACATAACCAAGGCGCGTAGGAACTTTGTTCCCACGGTTCCACATGTTTTGATATAAACTCTGTAATCGCATGCGTTAGGGTGATATGCATTTTGTGCAAAAAAAATTGTAATAGTCATGGATTTGTTTATCGACACTTTTGTAAAGACTTGTAATGATGACTTTCTAGAAACAGAGATGTGAACTAATATGCATGATGACATAATGAAATGAAAGTATTGTTGATGTACTCTCTGTAGTAAGATGTAGGATTATGTGATCATATGGGTGTCATACTATAATAACTGGCAATGCATATATGCTTGATCTATAAACATGGTTGCACAAAGCATCGATAGGTGAGATGATACAAAAAAAAGGAAAACAATTCACCCATTTTCATGTCGTTTGACTAATCATTGTGTCACGAGTTAATGAGAAACTTTGAGCTATTACAGCTTCTCCATAATTCACTGTACTAACCTCCACACTAGTGGCCATAACAACCACGCCCAACAACTCCACACCATGGGCCACCACAACCCTAACCAACACGCGTAGCTGCATCATAAGCATATCCTCCTCTCATCTCAACCTTTTTTTTCTCTAGAACCTGAAACTAGCAAGCCACAAACCTGATTTTGTTTGACCCAACCAACCTCCACTGTGAGCGACATCCACAGTCCCTACCCACAACATCAACCTCTACCATGCCTCTACTCCATCAATTAACTGTTGAAGCAGCCAAGAAAGGGAAAAATCAGGAACTAATAATTTTTTTTTAATTAAGTCGATAAAAGAAAATGAAATGAATCGATTGGATTGTGTGTTTTTTTTAGGTAATGGTAACCTTCACCACCAGCCTAGGGAAGAAGAAGAGGGCTAACCACACCAGATCCACCCATTATTCTGGTTCCATGCATTGCCACTATTTTGTGACTCCTAGAAGCTTTCTAATATGGTTTCTGAGTTCCAACAACTTCACTAGATTAATTTGTGAATTTCGAGAGGTGTATTTTTTTTTTTTTTTGCAAATTTAAGATGTTAGATGTATGTTTTATTTATTTTTGAATTTTGGTGGTTTGTAAACATGTAATTATAGGGTGTGTGAGTAAAAATTTAGTAAAAAAGAGAATATGTGTGTGTGTTGCATTTTCTCTTTATTACTTTTTTATCTTATGTTAAATAGATGGTGAAAAAAGAGAGGAAAAAAAGATAAAAAGATAAAGAATTTAATTAACCAAATATTATAATTGCATACGACCAGATTCTAGAATTTTTCATGCATATTTTTTTAAAAAAATAAAAAAGCATTTTTATCATGTTTAAAAATACAAAATGGATATCATGACTAATTTATGATTATTCATTAGGATTTGGCTAAAATACCAAAAACCCCACAACAATTAATTTGTTTTATTAATATTCAGAGTATTAGGATTTAGCTGTAGAATTTAATATTTTGGGGTATAAAATTACACTGTAAAGTATACCCTCAGGTATTAAAGATACAAAACAGGAAATAAATGTGATGTTAAAATTAGGATCTTGGAACAGTTAGAATTTAACATGATAAAGTTGAGACTTCCTTACGAAAAAAGATATGTCTTGAACCTTAGATGAGACCAATGGATAGAAACATGAATTAGATTAACAATAAATCAACAATGCAGCTTACCTTAGGTAGAGTGCACTGGGGTTAATGCATTTTTCCCTTGCGCAACTAGTATTCTTACCCAAACTCTCGCAGACCAATAGGTTTCCTAGTGACCATGATACTAGGTGGCGACTCCATCAAATCATAACTTATGATTAAACTAAAACCCCTTCGATTCTATGAGGCAACTTCATCATTCGACGTTGTGCACGTCATGATAGTATGGCGACTCCACTAGAGACTTGTCTGGTCAAACCGAGCTTTATTTGTTTAATTTTTTGCTTGTTTATTTTTGTTAATTTAATTTAATTTTAGCATTTTTTTTTACATATTGCTCATACATAAGTACAATGGATATTTATTAATGTCTTCATGCATTTTAATTTTCAAATAAACTCAATTCTAGGTTAGGTTAGGAGTAGCGATCTGCCTCATGACTTTCAGATGGGGTTCAAATTCGTGAAACATCCAACTATGAGTTGAACATTTACTTGGTAATTGTGTCATATTGTGCCCCATCCATCCCTTTTAAACCTTTATATTGCCTTCACAAAAGGTGGTCACTAGGTAGGTCACAGACCTTTTTTAGACCAGGTGGTAAGCCTACTCTTCATGTAGTGGCTTATAACTTGACCTTAAGATATGGATTCCTTAATAATTCATTTTACATCAATGTAAACTTCATCAATAATCCTAAACATCGCAAGATTTTCTAAGCTAATACAAAGACTTTTTCTGAATATGGGTAAGAACCTAAGATGATGTAATTAGCTGGGGGGATTACCCAAGGACCATAGCCGGGAAATTACCGTACATAAAAAATAACTCGGCGCCAAAATTGCGCCAAAATTGCTTGACCGCTTTTTATGTTCGGCTTGTTTTAACTCGCAAGTGCACGAGTGTGCGATGTAGCAATTAACTCGGTAAGATCGAGGTCATATCCACAGAGAGCTAGATCTGGAAATTAAGCTAGGTAACAAAAAAACTCAAGAGAAATTAAATTAACAATAACTTGGTTGAAAATGATTGATGGATTTGTTTTCAAAGATGAAAAGGTGTAAATAGATTTTAAATGACAAGAAAAAGTAAGTCTTGGTCCAAATCAATTTTAATGGTGATGTACTGGTGATTCCTTCAACATATATTAGATAACTCAACCTAATATCAACGATGGTGATATTAGATCGGAAGATATTACAATGAAGTTTAAAAAGATGAAGATTGATTATTGCTTAAGAATGAACAAGTACTTTCATATTAAGTAAGACATTGAATCAAGCAATCTCTATACCAAAACTAAGGTTTGTGCATAAAAATTCAAGATTATAACATTACCTAAATGATTTCTAAAATTTCTTTGCAATAATAAAACATTCATGAAGAAAATAAGAAGATAAACATTAAGATTCAATCATATCTTAAAGAACTCACCTCAATCACCATCATCCTTGATTTGGATCCAAGAAGGAGATTAGCCAACCATGATTATATATGAGGACACTTCAATAAACATGAAATAACTTGAATCACACTGAAATAATAAGTTTTACAAGCTAAAGAACCGAAATCTATAAAGAAGAACACAACACAATTTCAGTAAATATTCGGACACAAATCTGACTCTAACTTTGGACAGCAATTCGACCCTCTTAGAAGCCTCCTTTGAAGATGGCTATTATAGACATATTTATAGGCCATTATGTTAGCTTTCTAGATCATTAAATAACAGCTCATTTAGACATCTGAGTCAAAAGTTATGGGCAAAACACCGAAAGGTGTTCTGGAAAATCAAATCAGGCCAGCTTGGAGAACACTTTGGTGCACGTTTTTCTTCCTCCTTTGTGAGCTGTCTCTTTCTTCTTTTTGACCCAAAATAATGTGACAATGTCCCCTCCAGCTTTCCATCCATGTTCTTGCCCTCTTGGATCAATGAATTATCCAAAATAAATCAAATGTTATTTGTTGTGTGGACATGTAAGATCATGGATTGTGTTTGGGCTGATTTGGAGGCTGATTTGAGGCTGATTTGGGGCTGAATTTAAGCATCAAATAAGGATACAAATGTATCTATTATTTGGGCTAAGATTGACATTAAAACCTTGAGTGTTTGATGGTTGAAGTTTGCACACAACATAAGGCAAGTTTGGGCTTGAAATAGATCATATGATATTCTTTTCTAGAATTGGAATAGAATTGATTTTTGGGGCAAATTTGGAGCACTTATTTGAACCAAGATTTTCTTCAATCTTCAACTAAATTTCTCTTCAATTCTTTGTTCCGAATTCCGACGTTGAATTTTCTGAAATAATTCATTTAAACTCCATAAAACCTATCGAAACATTAAAAGAAACTTAATTACTAAAAAGCACATCAATTATTATAAAAAACCCAAATAAAAACAATAAATACATATGTAAAATAAGAGACTTAATGATACTTTTGATGCACAATCACACCCCCCAACTTAGATTTTGCTAGTCCTCAAGCAAAACAAAACATAAAACCTTTGAAATAAAAAGAATAATAACAACATAATTAGGCTCGACTCATCACACTTAAAGGACCTATCATGCAAACATTGGTATCTTTAATTTAGTGTACACAATAGCAAATAAAGAAAAATAAGCATACTCACATTCTCTAAATCAAACATCCATACAAAATTTCAAATTCAATCGTATTTATCATGCAACCAACATAATTGATTCACGCGAAAACTCAACTTGTAATCTTCCCTTCTCACTACTACAAACAAGGTAGCAAACTAGAGAAATATTTGTATATATTTTTTTTTTTTTGAAGATATTATTTATTCTTTTTCTTTAAGTGGTCACTTCCCTTTTGACGCGAATACAAACATTTGTGATGAATGCACCCGGTTACTCACAAAGTCACAAACTTAAAGTGCTTTGCATACTCATATTTCAAGCTGCCGTTTGACGTAAAGATAAACATTTGTGATGAATACCCCTAGTTACTGAGCAACTCAAAACATTGGAGTAGATAGAACTTTGTACACATTTGTGTAATAATGATTACTCTATTCACTTAAACCTTGTTTAGGACTAGATCAAAAGGGATAATCACAAGTAAAGCATCACATTCATCTTTCATGCATAATCACACAACTCACACAACTTTTACAAGGAAAGATGTACTTCAATAATCTTAAAAAAAAGTATGCTATATCTTGCTTTATAAGATATTATCCATCCCAAATTAAAGCATGCAATGTTCAACACAATAAGGAATCCAAAAATATAATGTTGATCCTAAACAAGACTCGTTCACGTACGAATGCAAATTTTTTTTTTCTAACAAGCATGGTCATCTCACGCATTCAACATAATCAAATATCTAAAATTAAGTTTTACATTATCATCAATGAAAAAAAAGAAAGAGAAGAAAGGTATAAAGATTAGAAAACTGTTACTCCCCTTTTGTTCTCAAGGATGAATGTTTGAATTGAATTGGACATGAGCTGACTTCTTGCTTGAATTTTTTTTTTTACCTGCATATCACAACTAAAAGAAAACATTGATGTTTTTTTTTTTTTTGAAAATAAAGAACCTCACACCCCCCAACTTAAGGTAATGCATTGTCCCTAATGCATGAACAAGAAAATATAAGAGATGGAAGAACGAAAAATAAATAAATAAATAAAAATGAAATAAAAATAAAAATAAAAATAAAAACTCATTACTTCTGATACTACAATGGTATTGGATCTTCAAGATCCAATGTCTCAACTTCAGCCACAACGTTTTCAAGATAAGGTTTCAATCGATGACCATTTACTTTGAAAACATTTCCATTCTTAGGATTTTCTACCTCAAATGCACCATGCTCAGAGATGGATTTAATCACAAATGGACCAATCCATTTTGTCCTCAACTTCCTAGGAAAGAGATGTAATCGTGAATTATATAAGAGAACCTTTTGACCAACATGAAAGGATTTTCTAAAAATATGTTTATCATGCAAAGCTTTCATCTTATGTTTTGAAATTTTTGCATTTTCAAATGCATCATTTCTCAGCTCCTCTAATTCATCCAATTCAAGCTTTCTATTTTTGCCAACCTCGTTTTCATTGTCATTGAATTGCCGGATGGCCCAATATGCACGGTGCTCAATCTCAACAGGGAGATGACAATGCTTTCCATAAACTAGCCTATAAGGAGACATTCCTAAAGAGGTCTTGTAAGCAGTGCGATATGCCCACAAAGCATCAACTAGTCTTAGGGACCAATCTTTACGGTTTGGATTGACTGTTTTCTCTAAAATGTTCTTGATCTCCCTATTTGCCAACTCAGCTTGGCCACTAGTCTGTGGGTGATAGGGGGTACTGACCTTATGAATTACACCATATTTTTTCATCAAAATTCCAACGGGCTTGTTACAAAAATGTTTTCCCCCATCACTAATCATAGCCCGGGGCATGCCAAAACGAGAGAAAATATTTTCTTTCAAGAATTTGACCACAACTCGATGGTCATTGGTTCGAGATGCAATGGCCTCCACCCATTTAGACACATAATCAACAGCTACAAGGATGAATTGGTAACCAAATGAACTTGGAAAAGGTCCCATGAAATCAATCCCCCAACAATCAAATATTTCCAAAACAAAAATAGGGTTTAGGGGCATCATGTTACGCCTAGTGAGGTTACCTAGTCGTTGGCATCAGTCACATGCAACACAGAAGGCATGGACATCTTTGAACATGGTGGGCCAATAAAAACCACACTGCAAGATCTTGGCAGTTGTTTTCTTGGAAGAGAAATGTCCACCACAGGCTAATGCATGACAAAAATTAATTACACTTGGAATTTCATGATCAGGGATGCACCGCCTAACAATTTGGTCAGGGCAGTATTTAAATAGGTAGGGGTCATCCCAAAAAAAGGTACGCACGTTGCGCAAGAATTTTTGTTTGTCAAGTTTAGACCAATGAGAAGGAATCTGACTTGTGGCTAGGTAATTTGCTATGTCAGCATACCATGGAGAGCCAATGTAGGAAACGGTACCTGCACAAAATAAATTTTCATCAGCAAAGAATTCATTTATTGGAGATTCATCAATTATGGTCTTATAGCTTGAAAGACGAGACAAATGATCAACCACTACATTCTCTACTCCCTTTTTATCTCGAATTTCAAGGTTAAACTCTTGGAGTAGGAGGATCCATCGAATCAAACGTGGCTTGGCATCTTGTTTTGTGAGCAAGTATTTCAATGCTGCATGATCAGTGAAAACAATAACAAGAGATCCAACCAAATAAGACCTAAACTTGTCTAATACAAAGAACACAGCTAAGAGTTCTTTTTCAGTTGTAGTGTAATTCAATTGAGCATCATTCAAAGTCTTGCTAGCATAATAAATGACATGAGGTTTCTTATCTTTTCTTTGCCCTAAAACAGCCCCTACCGCAAAATCACTAGCATCACACATCAGTTCAAATGGTAAAGACCAACCAGGAGCTTGCATGATTGGTGCAGTGGTCAACAACCCTTTAAGCTTTTCAAAAGCTTCTTGACATTTTGATGTCCAATCAAATTGAACATCTTGTGACAACAAGTTACACAATGGTTTGGCAATGGTACTAAAAGAATGAATGAATCTTCGGTAAAAACCAGCGTGTCCTAAAAAGGATCTCACATCTTTCACAGTCCGAGGGGTAGGTAATTTTTGAATGACTTCAACCTTTGACTTATCTACCTCTATCCCTTTTGAAGAGACAATGTGACCTAAAACAATGCCATGTGTCACCATAAAATGACACTTCTCCCAATTGAGTACAAGGTTACTCTCCTCACACCTTTCAAGAACTTTTTCCAAATGCATTAGACACAACTCATAAGAATCCCCATAAACTAAAAAATCATCCATGAAAACTTCCAAAAAATTTTCCACCATGTCACTAAAGATACTCATCATACACCTTTGAAAAGTGGCTGGTGCATTACACAAGCCAAAAGGCATTCTTCTATAAGCATAGGTACCAAAAGGACAAGTGAAAGTGGTTTTTTCTTGGTCTTCTAAAGAAATCTCAATTTGGTTGTAACCTGAGTATCCATCAAGAAAACAATAGAACGCTCTTCCGGCTACTCTTTCAAGCACTTGGTCTAAAAATGGAAGTGGAAAATGGTCCTTCCTAGTCACCATGTTCAACTTACGATAATCAATGCACATACGCCATCCAGTTTGGATTCTAGTTGGTACTAGCTCATTATTTTCATTCTTCACTACTGTGACTCCAGATTTTTTAGGGACAACTTGGGTTGGACTAACCCATTTTGAGTTTGCAATGGGGTAAATGATACCTGCATCAAGTAGCTTAAGCACTTCACCTCTTACTACTTCCTTCATGTTTGGGTTCAATCGTCTTTACATTTGCCTCACAGTTTTAGCCTCTTCTTCAAGATAGATTCTATGTATACATAAAAGAGGGCTAATTCCTTTCAAGTCAGTAATAGTCCACCCAATTGCTTTCTTGTGTTTTCTCACCACTCTCAAAAGTTCTTGTTCCTGCTCTTTGCTAAGTTTTGATGAAATCACAATAGGATATGATTCATCTTCCCCTAGAAAAGCATACTTAAGATCACTTGGTAAAGGCTTCCTTTCTGGTTTATAAGGTTGGACAAGAGATGCCTCAGCTTTCACTTGGGGTGAAATCAAAGGCTCAAACGATGGGGTCCATTGACCTATTGACATAATAGGCATTGGATCTAGATAAGTCTCGAGTTCTCTTACTTCCTCATCAACACATTCCAAAGAACAAAATCTTTCATCATGAATTAAAGTTCTCTCCAATGGATCCTTGATCCACTCTCTCTCAAAGAGTTCTTGACAAACTGTTTGGATCAAATCCACCTCTCTAATGTCCTCATGTTCACCAATTTGTTTGGAGACATTGAATATGTTCATCTCCACAGTCATATTCCAAAAAGACAATTTCATCACCCCATTCCTACAGTTGATTAAAGCATTGGATGTAGCTAGGAAAGGTCTACCTAAGATGACTGGGATGGGAGCATTAGAACCTTGAATTGGTGCGGTGTCTAGCACTACAAAATCAACAGGAAAGTAGAATTTATCTACTTGGACCAACACATCCTCAACAATACCCCTGGGAATCTTGATTGACCTATCAGCTAATTGAAGGGTGATTCGAGTAGGCTTGATTTCTCCTAAACCTAACTGTTCGTAAACAGTGTAGGGTATCAAATTCACACTTGCTCCTAAATCCAACAAAGCTTGGTCTATCTTATGATTTCCAATAATGCATGAAATGGTAGGACAACCAGGATCTTTGTATTTGGGAGGGGTCTTAAACTGGATGATGGCACTAGCATGTTCAGTTAGAAAGGCTCTTTCTTTCACATTCAATCTCCTTTTGACTGTGCATAAGTCCTTAAGGAACTTTGCATAAGATGGGACTTGTTTAATTGCATCAAGGAGTGGAATGTTGACTTTCACTTGTTTGAACAATTCATAGATTTCTGAGTTCATAAGATCATGTTTAGGTTTCCCTAACCTTTGTGGAAATGGTGCTCTAGGAACAAATTCTAAATCACTCACTTTGACTCCAATTTTTC
The DNA here is from genome assembly GCF_000002775.5 of Populus trichocarpa. NCBI lineage: Eukaryota > Viridiplantae > Streptophyta > Magnoliopsida > Malpighiales > Salicaceae > Populus > Populus trichocarpa. Next base: position 9,660,704 of record NC_037295.2, read on the forward strand.
TTGAATCATCTCCTTTCTCACTCATCTCTTTCTCATTTATCTCACCTTCTTTGTCACTCAAGCTCTCATTTGTCACTTGTGTTTTGATTTCCTCTTCACTTTCCTTAGATTTCTCCTCCACAATACCTCTAGGAATCTCAAAACCTATAGCTTTGTCAACGATCTTTCCACTTCTAAGGGTAGTGATGGCTTGGACTTGTTCATGGTTTGAAGGTTCACTAGATGAGGATTCACTCATGTGTACCTGACCTCTAGGATTTGGCATTGGTTGAGCTGGAATCTTTCCCTTCTCTTGAATGCTTAGTGATTGAGTCAACTTGGTTAGTTGACTTCGAATGTCATCTAAGGTCCTATTGGTCTGGTCTTGAAATTTGTAAGCTTGGTTGTTGATTCCTTCTTGTGTTTGCATGAATTGTTGAAGAGTATCCTCTAGGGATCTCTTATGAGGTGGTTGGTATGTGTTATGTGTGGGAGCATGAAATGGTTGGGGTGGAGGTTGAAATGTTTGAGGTACTGAAGAGCCCTCATTTCTCCATCCAAAATTTGGGTGGTTCCTCCATCCAGGATTGTAGGTCTTAGAGTAGGGATTGCCTACTTGGTTTGAAAATGGCTTTCTAATATTACTTGAATCAGAAGTTTGGCCATATAGCACTTCCTTGAAGGCTGGAATGGTAGGACACTCAGTTGTCCTATGTCCTTTACTCTCACAAACAACACAACTTTCCTCTTGTTGTTCACTCATGACATGCACTTTTTTAATCTCAAGAGACTCTACTTTCCTAGCCAATGAGGCTAATCTAGCATTGAGGTCATCAGTCTCTTTCAATTGGAACTTCCCACTTGAATGAGAAATGGTGTTTCTAGACTCAACATGAAGTGGGAGAGAAGTCTCCCATTGCTTTGTGTTTTCAGCCAATTGATCAAAGAAATCAAAGGCTTCACTTGGTTCTTTGTCATAAAACTCACCATTACACATGGTTGACACTAGCTTTTTAAAATCTGCGGTAAGAGAGTCGTAGAAGAAACTCACTAACCTCCACATCTCAAAACCATGGTGGGGGCATGCATTTAACAAGTCTTTGAACCTTTCCCAAGCTTGGTGAAATGACTCATTTGGACTACAAGAAAAATTCATCATTTGACGTTGTAAGGCTGCTGTCCTATGAGTGGGGAAGTATTTTTTCAAAAATTCAGCTTGCATTTCTCTCCATGTACCTATAGACCTAGGACGCAAGGAGTTTAGCCAAAGCTTGGCTTTATCCTTTAGAGAGAATGGGAACAATTTAAGCCGAATGGTTTCCTCGGTGCATGTTCTATCAATAAAAGTATTACATACCTCTTCAAAGTCCTTAATATGTATGTATGGATTTTCAGAATCCATACCGTGAAATGTGGGAAGAAGTTGAATCATGCCCGGTTTCAAATTGAAAGCTTGTTGGTTAAGAGGCAAGATAATACACGAAGGTGTACTTTGTCTAGCCGGGTGAAGATACTCCCTAAAAGTTCGAAAATTAGGTTGATCATTGAATTGTGGAGGTCCATTACCTTGAACACTCCCTTCACCCTCTACATCTTCAACATTAGCCATGATGAAAAATAATATAACAATTATATGAATATGAAAGGAAAGGAAAGGAAAGAAAGAAAAAAAATTGCAAATAAAAGTAAATGAAACGTAAAAGATAAAGTAATAGCTCAAAAATAAAAATACAACAAATTAAGAAATTCACTCTCCAACTAATAAGCAATATTAACAACAATAATCATTAAAAAATAATTATAACAAGCATGAAACAAAAGGCGGTAATACCGGCCAAGTACTTCAAACAATAAATACGAGAAAAATAATCACAACAAAACAACAAAAGAAAATAAAATAAACAAAAGGCGGTAATACCGGCCAAGCACTTCAAACAGTAAATATAAGAAAAATAATAACAACAAAATAAAATAGAATAAACAAGAGGCGGTAAAACCAGCCTTATAATATAAACAATAAATATTA